>NC_142038.1:9150586-9311628 GCF_982192425.1 Myodes glareolus | reverse complement strand
TTAGAGTCACAGCACTAGATTCTAACAGCTTACAATGAAGTCCTGTTTCCTGATCTTGCTATCAACGTCTTTCTTATACTAAGAGATGAGCAGGGTTCCTTCTGCAGAGTTCTTCAGCAGCCACATTATTTGGCTTGGAGGACAGGAGAGGGAGTAAAACATTGGAAGGTGAGATGAGGAAGTTTGACACAAACTGAGCTGTGCTATCATTTTTCTAGTACTTAGATACTTGGACTAGATCACACTGAACTCAAAACCAAGGGAGAAATTCCTGAGAATTGGAACAATGAATATATGGGATAATGTAGCTCAAATTAAGAAGTAGAATCTTAGTGTCTTTGAAATACGTCATTGGTAAGACACCGATTTCTTTATTAATCTACACATCGTGCTTGGTAGTACAAAAGATAACACTAACATTGTTCTGTAGGAGGAGGACCCGCTTGTTTGTCCCAGTCACCCAGAATCAAAATAATAACACAGAAATTGTATTAATTAAATCACTGCATGGCCCATTAGCTCTAACTTCTTATTTGCTAACTCTTACATCTTAATTGAACACTTTTCTAGTAATCTGTGTATCGCCACATGGCAGTGGCTAACCAGCAAAGATTCGGCACGACTGACTCTGGCGGCTCCATGGTGTCTCTCTGGCTCCACCCTTCTTTCTCCCAGCATTCAGTTCTGTCTACCCTGCCTACCTAAGTTCTGCCCTATCGACAGGCCAAGGCAGTTTCTTTATTCATTAATGGTAATGACAGCACACAGAGGAGACTCCCATATCATTCTTCATTAAGATGTGACTGCTTTAAGTAAGTTACATTGTGCAACTTTTTGATAAAACTAAAAGGTAAGTATGACTCATTTTCTATGAATGAAGTGTGAGGTATGGCAATGTCAATCAAATTGTCCAAGGCCTCAGCTTCAGCACAGCGCATTTCATCCCGTGTTCTTTACTGCAGGGCAGAGGTGTATGTCACCCAGTTCCTGCTTCCTGGTAGCAGTGTCTCAAAGCCTCCCCCCACATGGAACACAAACTGATCCAAAAAACACTGCAAAACAGGACTGCAACAAAAAATACATTTCAAACCAGAGTAAAATTAAGTCAATTTAGTGCACAATAAAATTGAGCACTTAAAAATCAAAGTAAGTTTTTTAAAAAGAGACATCATTGTGTATATTAAGCATAACTTCAGAGGATTTTTCGAGTAATTGTTTAATAAAACAAGTTAAAAAAAAAGTAGGTCTAAGAGTAGTTTGTAATCTATGAGAGATACCTGGAAAAATTCCTTGCAGTATGACTTCACCATTCTGGTGTAGGAAGTCTCTAGATCCAGAAAATGATGTTTCTCGGTGACCACTGTGAGGACAGGGCATGAACAAAGGCTACTATTTTACTTCAAGGAGAAATAAGGAGGGGGAAGAGCTGAGGGCAATAAAGACAAAAGGTGTGGTGGCAAGGGCCTGTATTCCTAGCGCCCAAGAAGCAGACGCTAAGGCCAGAAGATCACAAAAGTTGGAAAACAGAGTGAGGTATATGCAG
Organism: Myodes glareolus; assembly: GCF_982192425.1. Lineage (NCBI taxonomy): Eukaryota > Metazoa > Chordata > Mammalia > Rodentia > Cricetidae > Myodes > Myodes glareolus. The sequence goes on along the minus strand of NC_142038.1, from coordinate 9,310,085 downwards.
ACTTTGGGGCCAGCTTGAGTTATCCCACGAGATCTTGCTTCAACAAAAAGTGAGGCCTGTGTATGACTCATTTGTCTGATATTTATGATGTTCTGGTTTGGATCCCCAGCAATGAAGAAGAAAGAACACGGTGATGGTCATAGAGTGCAGGAGTTCACTGTGAGTATTTCCCTGTTCTTAAGGAGACAACATGGAAAGACTGACTATTAAACAAACAAAAGTCAGAATATAAAATAGTCATCCTTGTCTAAGATTATAGCTATGTAAATATTATATTAACATATATACTAAGGTTAGATTTTTGCTTGGGAGCCTACTGCATTGTCAAGATCTAGGAATGGAATCAAAGAAAGCTTTCCATCCTTGAGCAGGACATGCGACAGATTCTTCTTTCTTTATGTATTTGAATGTGGCCAAATTATCTGTTCTCTAAATAAGGAGTATCTTGTCTATAATAAGATTAGAGCATTAGGAAGCCCTTGAATGCCATTTACAGATACATAATACAACCCCTCAGTGGAGTGCTTCCCAAGCAACACTGAAAGTCAAAGATGTAATCAAAATTAGATATTTAAATTAACTTAACATCTTGAACTTCATATTCATGATTCATACTGAATAAGTTTCTTGATTACTTGGAGGCTTCATCTCCTCATTTGTTAACTGGAATGAGTTCCTTCAGGAAGGTCTGCATAAGGAATAAATGAAATAAACATGGAAAAAAATCCCCAGAACTCAGATACTAGTTGGTTCATCTATTATGCATGACCCTTTCATCTCCTTTGCAGGTCCAGAGCTATGGAGTACCGGTTGCTCCCACTTACAATCTTCTGCCAATTACAGGACTTTTTTTTTTTACTTGTATTGTAATTGCAAGTAGGCTTTTTATCATTTTTTGACACTCCTGTCTCTATTGGAGTGGTAACCTTGTTTTATCTGTTCACTGTTTCCCTTCCATTAATTCTACTCACTTCTAATCTGAACAAAGTCCGAAGACATACCCTTGTCTGGGTTGCCGTTGAATTACTGACTATACTCCAAAAGTCTCGGGGCATCTAGGGGTTTTATTCTATCTGTATTAATTTTTATCTCATTGTTGTTTAGTGCAAGAAATTGAGTCCCAGGGTCTCACACATGATGGAACAGTTCTCTACCACCGAACTACACCACCAATTAACGAAACTGTCTCTAGGCCACAGCTGTGCTAGGTACACACTTTAAGGGTCTTATTTTACATTTTCATTTTTTTCTTTCCACATTTATGTGACTGTGTCCTATAAAGGTTTTAGGATGTTTCTGTTTTTGTTTTCTGGATTTCCGGTGCCAAGTCAGGTTGATATGTAAGAAGACATCTATTAGCATGTCTCAATACCCGGACAGCAGAAATGGTTGAAGCTCTAGAACGAGTTCTCTCTGCTATTTGGGCATTCTGTTCATAAACGGTTCCAGATCCTGTTAAATGTGGGTAAATTTTCTGTCCTTCCCTAGTCCCACAGTTGTGCATTCCTAACTCAGCAATTTGGAGAAAAACAACAAGATGTAAAAGAAAAAATTACAATGCAAAATTATGAGTGAAAACTATTGTCCATCGTCTATGAATGTCTTGCTTCATATGCCTCTTGCAGAGACTCTGACATTTATCCAGAGAAAGATGGAAAGCCAACTCCTAATTCATTAAAGTGGTTTTTGTGTGTGAAAGCAATGCTCAGGAGTGTTGATAGACATGCAGTGAGAAGCTAGGAAGAAAACTAATGCACTGATGTTGCAATTTTACAACATATATTCAATGTTTTAATAGATAGATAGATAGGTTTTTTTTAAAGAAAAGACTGTCTTTTTTCATTATACATACCAATCCAAGTTACCACTCCCTCCTCTTCTCCCATTCCCTATACATTCTCCACCCCCTCAATCCCTATCCACTTTTCAGAGAGGGTAAGGCACATTGCTTTGGGGACGATCCAAGGCCCTCCCTACTATATCTAGGCTGAGCAAGGTATCCATCCAAAGAGAACAGATTCCCAGAAAACCAGTACAAGCTGGTGCCACTGCCAGTGGCCCCTCAGTCTGTCCCAGCCATGCAACTGTCAACCACATTCAGATGGACTAGTTTGGTCCTATGCTTGTTCCCTCCCAGTACAGCTGGTGTTAGTGAACTCCCATTAACTCAGGTTGACTGTTTCAGTGGATGCACCCATCATGGTCTTGACCTGTTTGCTCATATTCGCATTCCTCCCACTCTTCAACTGGACTTTGTAAGCTCAGTCCAGGACTCTGATGCAGGTCTCTGCCTCTGTTTTCATCAGTTGCTGGATGAAGATTCCATGGTGATATTTAAGATATTCATCAGTCTGATTACAGAGCCAGGCCAGCTCAGGTACTCTCTCCTCCATTGTTTAGGGACTTAGTTGGGGTCATCCTTGTGAATTCCTGGACATTTCTCCAGAGCCAGGTTTCTTGCTAACCCTATAATGGATCCCTCAATTAAGATGTCTCTTTCCTTGCTCTAATCTCTGTCCTTCCTCCATCTCAACTATTCCATTCCCTCAAGTTCTCCTCTCCTCTCCCCTTCTCCCTTCTTCTTCCCCCACAACCCTCCCTTCTCCCCCATCCCTATAGTCCCAATTTTTTCAGGTGATTTGTCTATTTTGGCTTTCCAGGTGGATCTATATATGTGTTCGTTACAACTAATATCAAAACTGGTCAAGAAAATACTAAGAAGGAACTGTTTCCTTTCCAAAACCACTTGCCAAAACTTTGGCTCCTTCCCAAGCCACTCTGAGTATTGTCAGAACTGGTTGTGACATATAACTGTTAATACTACATACACAGTACTGTTATTTTTTTGCAATTTATATGTTTTAATCTTTTCTTGCTATTAAAATGTGGTTGCAGCAGTTCCTAGTATAGCAGCTGCATTTAAGACAAGAGAGTAAAAGTGACTAAGCACTCATAAAGGTTCTCTAAGGTGAAGCTTTTCTCTCTGGTGAAGAGTACAGAGGTCTGGCCAGGGTGAGGACATAACACGGCAGCTGGGCGGATCAATGACCTGACTGAGAACCTCAGCTTGGAAGGTGAGACCACCCCTTGGAGAAGCAGGTTCACTTTAAGCCAAGCTAAAGGCATAGAATAAAGATATAGGAACTTTATCCTTTTAATATGATAACAGACTCTTCCTTCCTACAGTCTGACCCCCTTCATAAGTCTGGCTACTTTTTTGGGTTACTCAGGAAGCCTTAATTTTTTCTTTATTTCTTCTCCCATCCCCAATAAAACATGATTTCTCTGCTACTTAGGGCCTCCTTGCTCTTTCTCTTCAGCTCCCTCCCTGTGTTTGCTAACCCTGCTATGGCTGACTAGCCTCCATGCCCAGCTTCAGTCAAGTAACATGATTTTTATTCCTTCTCTTCTCCATTCTCCTCCTTCAGGCAAGCTAAGATTTACAGTCTTGAAGGTTTTGGGGTTGTTTGTTTGGTTTGGTTTGGTTTGGTTTGATCTAATGAGAGTTCACCAAGGCCAGTTGGACTGAGACTGAACGAGCACGTGATCCAACCAGATTCTCTGAATGTGGCCGGATTCTCTGAATGTGGCTGGCCCGGAGTCTTTCTGAAAAACCATTGACAATGACACTGGGACTTGTTTCCTCTGCATATACTGGATTTTTGGGATCCAGTCTGTTTGGATACTCACCTTCCTGGACCTGGAGGGAGGGGGGAGGAACTTGAACTTCCCACAGGGCAGGAAACCCTGACTGCTCTTAGGGATGGAGAGGGAGGAGGAAAGGGAGTGGGGGGAGTGGGAGGGTGTTGGGAGGAGGGGCGGAAATGGAAACTTTTATAATTTAATAAACTTTGAAAAAAATAAAAAAAGAACAGCATCACAAATTTGAAAATAAAATAATGGTAAAAAATTTTTTTTTTCTGTTCAACTATTCTAGAGCAAATCTTGGAGTCTTTGCTTAAATATTTTTATTAATTCTTTGTGGATTTCACTTTAGTGTACTCAACTTTGCTTGCAAGTCTTCATTGCCACCAGTTTTCTGGCTTCTGGTGTGCCACTACCCAGCTAACCTTCCAGGGATGCCTCCGTTAGCTCACCCAAGGCAGCCTGCAGCAAGGAGCAGGGTGGTTCTCTTGAGCTCCGGTCCTCAGATCCGGGTCGCCCACGCTCACAGCACCAGGGCCAGATCTACTGTTTTGCCCAGGTCAGGTGCAGAGTCTGCTGACTGCTCTAGGAGATCGCGGCTGCCCAGGTCAGATGCAGGGTCTCCTGATTGCTCTAGGAGATCGCGGCTGCCGGGGGAGTGGGGGTCAGCTCTCCTGCTCTTGTGCTTAAAATTTTTTGATAAGACTAAAATTTCCAAAGGGACTTGATTTCCCTGGCATCATTTGGTGAACAAAGGACTCCCACAAATCTAACTACAGTGGGAACTGCAGATAACAGTGTTTTCTCATCAACAGAAAGTGGCTTTTCTGGAAGCCCCAGAAAATGTTTGCCCCGTATTTCCTCGGCCACCACAGTCCACTGGTTTATATTATTCATCAAAGCAACTACGGGAAAGTGGGCTTTCTTGCCCTTGGATGTGTTTGTAGAGCACTGAACAAAAGCAGGCTTCTATATTCTAGAAACAAGGGGAAGTAGTCATTCAACTGACCAGTTCCGCCACTTCATCTGCAGCCACAAATCATCGTCCGGTAATTATTCCACAATCTTCTGGGAGTCGGTTAATGTTACCAGGAAACTGATAGCAAGTCCTGTATCTGTATTCTCAATCTGGACATTGGTGACAATGGCAGCTAAATTCAGAAAAGTAGAAAGATATACTAGTTCTGTGGAAACACGGAAAGCAGGTCAAATGTATGGAGATGGATTTCAAATTTCCAATACATCACATCTGATGGCTTATTCCGGATTTCAAGTTTCTTCAAAAATCATTCCTCTTGTCTATATCCTGTTACTATTTTAAAATATCAATAATGAAAAGTCACATTCTCCTAATTATTTGACTAAGAATGCCCCTTCCTTTGATAATGGTCTTTAATTTATTGATTTCAATACTAAATTAACTAAATTACAGAATTTTGATCACAATCTGTCTTTTCGGAACTTAAATTCCAGTTTGGAAGCATAATGACCCGAGCAGCAGGCTCACATTGCCCGTACAGCCTGTGACACGACAGCAATCCCAGTAACTCCTTGTGGGTTGAGTTACACCTGAAATGTACAGGCTTTGCATTGTCTTTGAGGTACAAGGCCTGCACCTCAGGCTTTGGAACTGTCCCCTGGGAAGAAACCCAGGGTCCATTTTGCAGGACCTTAATTTCATAAATAAATGAATCTGAAAACAGACTCAAAAGGAACTCTTAGGAAATTTTTGGGAAGTTGGAGATAAAGAAAAACAGGCGAGCTGAAGACTTTGATAGTTTCACAGGAAGATAAACTTCTGAGTTATAGATCCAGAAATCAGGATGGCTCAGCAATGGACCATGGTCAGTCACATGGGAAAGGAGTAGTCAATGCCCAGAGAGTGGAGATAGACAGGAGTTAAAAGTTCTTCTCGGGTGCATAAGCACGTGTTTAATTAAGGTGATAGTTCTGAAATATTTTTAATGTCTTTAATTGCAGCTTATTTCTTGAAGTTTCTACAACAGATAGATTGCTTAGAGTTGATTTCTTGTCCATGTGATTGGCAGGCCCATCAGAGTTAACCCTTAAGAGAGGGAACTCTCATGTCTTAATGATCTTACAATGTCTACGGTACTTTAGAAGAGTATATCTCTATCAAGGTACAGAACTACAAGTCAAAGATCATGTAGAGATCCCAAGTGCCTGATCTTCGGGACCCAGGCACCCTGTTCTACCAAGATAAATATGAACAAAATGCTCACACACAAAAAGTAAAATAAACACACCTAAAAACAAAGAAACAAGTCTACGAGATAATCAGGCTTTATTGGAATGAAATAGCCTTCTTACACCTTACTTCATTTCATACTGTATCTTAAATCAGATGCTTCCTGCTCCTTTCTCTGGGACTTTCAAATTCTAAGGCCAAGTATGGTACTTTCCCTTCCTAAGTGTGTTATCATGGACACGAGATGCTGGATACAAAGCTGATTATGAGGGAGAGCTTAGATCCTCACTCACTCACCCTCAAGCCTATTAATACCTCATTTCTTTCTTTCTGGAATGATGCCAGGCACACAATTGTGCTCTCACTAAATGATGAAGATTGTATTAGTCAATTTAAGATGGCGTAACAAAAATAACATTATTTTTTTCCTACAAAACAGACACTTAATCTTTCTCGAATCTTTATCTCCAAATTCTATCACAGTGGAGTTGAAGTTTCAACATATGGATTTTGAGGGTCCACAAACCCTCATCCCAGAAGCACAATTACTACTGTGTGGGAGCTATGGAGATCCTTGTGCTCACAGATAAGCCCTGGGGGATAAAGGAATGTTCAACACTTAAGGTTGTCCCTTCAAAGGGAAGGATGCATAACCTGTTTCTGCCCTGGAGGTTAAAAGCAGATGTGGCTAATAGCCTAGTGACATTTGCTGTATCCAAGTGGCCAAGACCACACTGGGTCTTCCTCTAGACCTTTATCGTGAGCTTGCCAATGTTTAGAACTCACCTTTAGTGAAGATATCACATGCACTTTACAAAGAGTTTCTATGTAGTCATGTCTTAAGCCTTAATGTGCATAGATCTGGGTTACTGACCACCAGGAAAATTTTTTTTACCAAATTGTCCTGTGTTTAAATATACCTGAAACAAACTCAGGGTCAGACTCCCAAAGTTTGAACCAACATGGACTAGGAGTTGTGTTGAACCAAACTACCTTCTTCATTCATGATCTTTACTCTGTTGACTGTAGTCGTCTTGGAGGTCTCCCCTCACTACTATGATGGCCTTAATCAATTTTCCTGTTTCTGTGATAAAATATTCTTAATAAAACAACTTAAGGAGGAAAGGGGTTGTTCTCACTCGGAGTACCAGAATACGATCCACAGCGGTGGGGCAGTCCAGGCAGCAGGAATTTGAAGCAACTGGTTATATCACATTCAAACTCATAAAGCAGAAACACATGAATGTATGCAGCTTGGCAGCTTCCTTTCTCCATCTATATACAATCTCAGATTCCATCCAGGCATGCCACCCACGGTGAATGAATCTTCTCACTTAAACTAAGGGGGCAATATGACTCACAGGCATGTCCAAGATCCCATTCGAGCCAATTAAAGATTCTGTCGTATTGACAATTAACAGTAACCATCACAGTGAGCTTACAATATACTGGAATCCTATTTCTGCATGTCTTTTGATAAAACTGTGTGTTGTCATTGATGTGATATATAGATACTGGGGATTTGGGGTTCTCTTTTAAGTTTTAGTCTCATTAATGGAATAATTTTAAAGCAGACTCAGAAAAAAGCTCAGCTCTGTTGTATTAGAGTTTGGAAGAAAAACAGTAGAGCAGGTAAGCTTTCAATATCAGCAGCTGCAAGGTGGAAGGAGACGGAAAAGACAGATCATGCATTTTGAGTTACAGTTCAAGGAAGTTCAAGTTCATCTTCATGGGGCAGGGGAGAGGAGTAGTTGTGAGAGTGAAGAAGTTCAGAATGTCAAAGAAAGCATGCCAAGGCATTCAGTCTGTCGACAAGGAAAGAGGAAAAGAAAGGGAAAACGTATTCCTTCTGAGCTCTAATGCAGAAAAGTGGACAGGCCTGGCAGTGATGCATATTAGGAGCCCTGTGAGCACCTCCATCAAGGGAGGGGCTTCTAGATAAGCACCACCTCCTCCCACCTCCTAGGCATGTCTCCAGGCGAATCAGCCATCCTGAGCAGTGGTCTCCAGGCCAGATGATTGACAGGCTCAAAATCAGGTAAGTCTTAAGGTTGGAAACAACAGAATGTACTGCCTCAATCTTTGGATCACGACAGAAAGTCACACTGAGGGACAGAGGCAGACCTCAGATTTCAGGTGTTTTACCAGGAGGAGTAGCTTTCCTTTAATGAGCCTCAACAAAGTTCTCATGGTATTATGATTTCACGTAATATTTTAAATTCTACAAAGGGGCAGCAGTGATGTTTCCCTTAGAATACTAACAGGGAAGTAGAACAGGAAGTCCAAGGCTGCTGATGAGGGAAAGCACATTGTCAATGGCATCGAAAAGTGTTAATACCTGTCTAGCTATGGAACAATATTCTGGGGTCAGATTCTGCCCTGAGGGAGATGTACCCTGGATGAAACCACGTCTATTAGAGATCTAAACGCCGTTCTCCTTTCAGACAAGCTAAGCTCTTTCCCTGTTTTTTTTTTAGTTGAAAAAAGTCCAAGTATAAATTGATTCTTACTAAAGTTATAGTGACTAATTGGTTTATCACATTTTTATTTAAATATATTATAGGAAGTGGTATATATTTATAAAAGAAAAAATTACCAATAGTAGAATTTCAGAAAATAGAAAAAAGTAAGGGTGAAATTGGATTAATGTGGTTTAAATCCCTATTATCTAAATTTTATGTGTCAACTATATATTCAAATAAAGACAACTCTTTAAATATTTTTATCATGTAATAAAAGAGTGAAGTAGGAACGGAAGTGAATAACTTCATAAAGCAAGACGGTTAGAAAATACTTACAAGTTTGTTTTTAAGCTGAATAAAAATTGAAGGCAATTTTCCAAAATTGAGTCTTCTGATCATTGACACGAAGAACACAGATGCATTTTATTCCATGCAAACATTGGTCTTTTCAAAACTACATGTTTTTCTACCTAACCTCCTCTTAACCTCTCTCATCAAGGTTTTTGTGAGAAGTAAGAAGTCAGAACAGGGGCATCAGAAGCCTGTGGGCATTTCTTGTATACACTGATGAATTCTGGCAAGAAAGAAATATCTGATTTTCTTTTCAACAAAAATCAAACTATGCACCATATAAAGGCTGCTGCAGAGGCCAACATTTTTGCGATATTTTAAACTGGTTCAAGTGAGCAATGTCTCCCAATCCCCTCAGAATTGTCCTTCACAGTCTTCTCAGGACTGGCCAGAAGAGAAAGTGGCCCAAGATGAGCCAACAGGAATAGAGGCTGTGTCCATTCTTTAACTCCAGGGTAGGCTGGAACCTTCTGTAGTCTTACATACTTTATAGCTGTGTTGAGGGCAGCAGTAGGATCCAGGTCCCCTGTGCTCACAGTGAACTCTTACAGCTTATACACATCTATCCTGGCTGGTTTTCTGCCAGCTCAACACAAGCAAGGGTCATTAGAGAGAAGAGAGCCTCAGCTGAGAAAACGTCTCCATGAAATGGGGCTGAAGGAAAACCTGTGGGGAATTTTCTTAATTTGTGACTGAAGGTAGGGCACCGACTATGGGCAGTACCAACGCTGGGTGGTTTGCCTTGGGTTCTATAAAATATCAGGCCAAGCAAGCCATGGAGAACAAGATAGTATTCCTCCATGGTTTCAGCATCAGCTTCTGCCTTCAGGAGCTGGTCAGGCCGAGCAAGCCATGGAGAACAACCATCATTCCTCCACGGTTTCAGCATCGGCTCTTGCCTTCAGGTTCCTGTCTCGCTTGAATTCCTGGCCTTGCTGTTTTTGATGGTGAACCGTTATTTGGAAATGTGAGTGAAATAAACCCTTTCCTTCCCAAGTTTTCTTTGGGCCATGGTGCTTCATCATAGCCATGACAGCCCTAAGTAGGACAATGTTCTAGGTACAGTACTAGTAAAACACACTTACAAAGGTAGCACCTTTCTTCAATTCCTTCTACCAAGAAAGTTGGAGAGCTGGAGATGGGGAGAGGCCTTCATGAATGCCAAAAAGAGATACAAGTATATTCCATACTTGTCACACCTCTTACTCCTTCCCAAATAGTTCTATCTGCCCAAGGACCTGGCAATTTCCTGGGATCCTGGGAGTTGTAGTTCTTAGAAAATAATAATGAAGCCTCATGGATAATCACATGCCTCAAGACAATTCACATAGAAAGTTTCCAGTTGATGGGCCAGACCAAATTCCGTCTTTGTCAGTATTTACTATTTTAATAAGCTTGCTTTAATTTGGTCAGAATGGTGGAACTTGTATTCGGTCAGCAAATTTCAGGATTAACATGTGGAAACCCCAGTGAGATAATTCCACCCTAAATTCTAACGTTGGGGTTTTTAAGGCTGGCTCAGGGTACTCCCCGCAGAGAACAGCCATGCTTGGAAAAACAAGTAGCAAGCATTCATATAGAGGCTTCCCTTTTGTTTTTGGTGAATCATAGAAAACTTATATTTTTAAACTCTGTGACACTTTTCTTCCTGGTATTTGGATTATGGTTTTGAGGTATCCTGTTGCGTACTCTTCATCCAGGGCACAGGGAGACATCCCACAGACCTCTGGTTATGTCTAGTTAATTGGGGAGCTCAGTTAGAACTGCCAGATTTTCTCTTCTAAACTTGGAGTCTTGAGGGTACCATCCCCTCAACACACACACACACACACACACACACACACACACACACACCAGGAGACCAAGAACAGAACTATAAAATGTACTCAGAAAGGCTTGGCACTTTGGGGTTCAACAGACCTAGGAACTATTATGATAATTCCATGATAATGGGGAATGGGTCCAGTGTGGATTTGGGGACCAGGGAAATCTACAGTAGTCCTGTCTTATTGGTACCTAGTGTCTAGGTTGTACAGAAAGGACGAGAGGACCTCTGGAACAGAGAGCTCCCAGTTGTTAAATATCATTGTCCCATGTTCCCTGTTGGGGCTGGCTTTTTGATTTTGTGTTGCTTATGTTTTTTTTATGTGTCTATCTTTGTGTATTATGACTTGGGGTGGGCAATGTGGAACAGTGGATCCCACAACCAAACCGAGTTAATGAAACCCCACTTCTTGCCTGTGAGAATTGAATTCAGCAGTTCTCAGGGTATTCCTCTCCTAAAATTCCAATGCTAAAGGAGGTAGGAAAACTTTTATTTATTATTTATGTATAACTAGAGCTCTGCCTTTAAGTTTTGTTGCAAATACGGAGCTGTGTAAAATTGTCTCAGGCTCAATTAAATGTATAAACATATGTGGCCACTGCATGTTTATTTCTTACTGTGTCTTGAATGTGTGAATACTGTGTTCTACATATCCTGGTTATATATTAAAGACTTATAGGTATTGGATATAGTTAAAAGTCTACAACAAAATAAAGAGAGACATTCTCTAAGCCAGTGGTACAAATCAAATCAAATCAGTAACAAAAAATCTAACTTAAAACTTGTAAAATGGGGTTAAAGCTGTTCAAGGAAACAACACATGGATCACTGACATCTTAATTAAGGGCAGCCACAGAGATGGTCACCATTTTGACTAGAGATGAAAAGGACAGATGAGATGCCTTCACCACCATCTTGACTGAGGGCAACCACAGGGTATAAGACGGCCAAGGAGACAACAGGTTTCAAAAGATACATTTGAATTGGGGTAAGATTTTTGTATATTTTCTATCCAGTCTTAAAAATAACAGGTTTATAAAAGCTAGGACTTAAACAATGCTTGTTTAATGAGGTATTAAAGCGGCACCTCCATGCTTTCCTATGCAAAAACATACCTTGTGTTGGCTGCCAAACTTTGTGACGTAAGAGTCACCAAGGTAATAATGGTTTGAAAGACTCTAAATGCATTTCTGAGGCCTCTCAGCTCAAAAGACATTTTCTGAAGCCTCTTAACATTTGGAAACGGGACAGTCACCCACACACACACATGCTGGACTGCTCATCCTCCTGTGTCCTTGTGAATAATCTTCAAACATAACTCCATTCTGGGAATTGAGGCAAAGACAACCCACAGATGTTGACTCAGTTCCTGATGTATTGATTTAGTCACTAGAACAAGGTCAGGAAGGCCACAGATGCTCCCTTTATCTCACCTGACCACACAGCTGTTCTCCTGTCCTGGAATGGACCAATCACTGCTAGTAACCCTTTGAATAAGCCAATCCAATAAGTTGGAAAACAACCATCAGGTTCCCCCGCTTGTGTCTGTGGCTTTTCACTTTAAAAGATGGGCTGTAACAGCTATCAGAGGTCCTTCGTATCCAGAACCTGAAGGGCCCTGTCATGACAGAATAAAAATCCTCTTGCTTTTGCATCAATTGTGGTTGTGTGAGTGGTGTCTGGAGCAACTTCTCCCTGATATTTGGACTTCTAGTCCAACAGTTTTAAAGACATAAAGGGGTCATGGGAAAGAGCTGAGGTTTGAAAGTGGGTGGCAGGGATAGATTTTCCAAAGAGAGCTCAGCTGAAATGGTGGACTCTAGAAGTTTTGGAAATGCTGGTGCTATGTGATAGTCACCAGAAGCACCAACCACTAAGAAATGGAGCATGCTGGGATCTAGAAGGCGAGCTATGTATATGCTGCCTTGGGTGGGGCCAAAGAGGTGGTCTATAACCCTCAGGAAAAGCCAGAGGACTGTGAATAAATCCCAAACACTGTGATTTGAATTCTTTACATTGTTGGAATTTGATTATCCCTTCAATGAATTATTGTTGTGTTCCATGTCTTCCTTCTTGAAATAGAAAGGATATTTTATTTTGATATTGCAATAACACACAAAGAATTTTAAACTTCTTTAAAAAAGAAATTTTAGAGTTTATTGAAAATTTAAAAACTGGATATTTTAAAGAAATAGCTTTTTAAAATGTTTAAATTTATAGGCCTATGGTACATTTAAAAAACTTTAAGTTTTATTAAAATGTCTTTGTAAATACATGATTTTGATAAATAGATAAATAAAAAGTTAAAAATTAGAATCACAGCTAAACAACAGAGACTGAGGTATTTCTGTCTTATGCTGCAATAAAATGGTGATGTACACAGTCTAAAAAAAAACTTGGAACCACTGGCTTAGAGAATAGCTCCCCTTATGGTCTATTCAGGCTAACAGAGGCTGATTTAAAGATTCATGTCTAACCTCCTTGCTTCTGCTAGCATTGTTATATTGTAACTATTTTGGAAAACTGAGCCATACATGGAACTGTCATGTTCTATAACGGTGCACTATGTAAGGATCAGAAAAGTTCCCAGTCTCTTTTTGGACTATGTTTAAAGTCTTACCTTGATACTAAAGGAACTTCAATTCAGAAATTTGTTTGTTTGTTAGTTTGTTTGTTTATAGAAACTGTTAAAGATGATTAAGACTTAAGATGTTCAGACCTAAAATAGATAATGGCCCTCAAACTGTTAGAGATTTGCTGAATGTGGCATTTAAGATTTTTTAAAAATTTATATCAGGGAGACTCTCAGAGACTCTCAGATTCTATCAGTGACCCAAAAGTCTCCAAGAAGACAATGGACACAGCAATGTGTGACTCCACCTGGACTGTGGTTTTGCTAACCACTGGGAAAGACTGGCAAGACTCAGTCCGAACTATGGACAAGCACAACACGAGAGAGTTGATTGCCATACTTTTCCTAGACAAAGTAAGGTCAGTCCCTCCCTTCCTTATCCACAGAACTGCCTCTCATCTTCTCAGCCTGGAAGCTCAGACTGCTGTTCTGGTATCCCTGTACCAAATGTCATGAAGACTACAGAAGCCTGTGATAACTATCTTGGTAAGGGACTATGGCCTAGTCTCTGTCATTTTGGTTAATCCTTCTCAAATCTCTGATATTGATGGCCAGGCTAACTGTAGCTTTGTCAACTAGGCAGCAGCAGACAATCAGTTCCTTCCCCCAAGCTACAACTACCTTGTTAGTTCATTAATAAATGCATTAGCTAATTAAATCTACTAAATTTCTTGTTTAAAAGGCAGACAGATTTTACTTGTTCACAGGATTCATAATAAAAGATAAATGTAGGTTTCAGATATAATTTTTCACTAAAAGAACATGCCTTGCGATGACTGTTCTCTAATAACTACTTCTGTCTCCAAGGAAATGGTTAAAGGCCATACGAGGTCTAAGCTCTGATGGTTGAAGAAAATGTTCTAAGATATATAATGACCTGAGGATTTAAAAACTTAAGTAAGTTCCAAGGGTCTCAAAAAATATTTAAGATACTATGAAAACTATGAAGATACATTACTACACTGAGATTTCAAGGGTTCAAAGACAACTCAGACAAATAAGGCTCTGAGAAACTAATAGAACACTGACTGCTTACTCTCCAGTCATAAGTTCAAGATTTTAAATTTCTTTTGGTTGTCTTCTAAGTATAAACTTAAAGGTGCTTTTCATCAGGCTAAAACATATATCAGACTCTGTAGACGTAGGAAAATTTGCTTATGCTTTTTAACCCAAAGTCATAGCTTTTGCTGTGACTCCAAGGTGTAAACCTGTTTCAGCTGTAGCAGACACCTGGTAACTGCTTTTTCTATCATGAAGAGTTCAATACAATGGTAATGCTAATACATCTATCTCTTTTGATAAGCTAAAATTCATGTAAAGTTCAAGGAATCAAGTTTAAAAGGCTTGGATCCACCTGTCACAGGTAAAATAGAAGAATTCAAAATGTAAGGTTTATTAAGTTCCTGAATTTTAACTTCTGTCTCTAGTCTCTATTTCAGCAGATTTCCACTTGGCTGATTGACACGAACCAGGGAGCACCTGCAAACCACAAACTATTGAGCTCTGGACTTACTGAAAGTTGATGTGAAGCAGTCCAGCTGACCCGATTGCTCCCTGTCCCTTCACCAGGATCAGCTAATCAGATGCTCTGATCAATACCTCATTGCCCGGCCTTTGACTAGCCTTTCGGTATTTCTGAAGATATAACCGTACACATTTCAAGCAAATGAATAAGCAAAGGGTGGTGTTGAACTGTAACTCAGAAAACAGAAAGACTGTTCACAGGAACAGACACCCCACTTGGAGTTTCTTTCTTATCTTGACGTTTGTCTAAGAAATCTCTTTTCTGCCTTTTCACAATCAAGTCCGGAACAAATGCAGGGCAGCTGCTGATTAAGCCAAAGATCACAAGGATGAAGGGGAAAGGATACTATAATTTTAAAGGGATAAGCAATTTCCTTGTTTTAATTAAACTCTTCAGAAATGCGTGTCCCCCTGAGTTGTTCGTCAGAAATGAAACAAACTGTGCTGCAAAGATGCCTCTTAGCCTCCTCCAGCATCAGAGGAAGGTGCGTCTGACCACTTGGAAGGTGCTGAATCTAGGGTTTTGGTCGATGTTTGCTGTTATTTTACCATTACATGGTGATAGCTCACTAAAACAATTTCACTCGAGACAGTCCACTGGGCAGAGCAGGGCAAACTGTCAAACGGTGGGCTTCACAGTCTTGGTGAAGAAAATGTATTTGTATTCACTGTAGTGGGCACTGAGGTCCACTGAGGACAGTGATATAAAATTGGAAAAGATAAGGCATAGGGACAGCAGCGAGATCCTAGAGCCTCAGGCATGGAGGGGAATGGCAGACACCTCTCTGGAGAGCTGGATGCTGGAGGTGTTTCTGTTTTCAGTGTCTGTTAAATGCATACACTTCCGTGAATGTCAAACAATGATGACTTATTGACTTATTTCGTTTGGTGAAAACACAGTTATTTATGTAAATGGTTGACTGGTTTATTCTTTCTGTTCAGAGGGTACTTGGCTTTGGTTCACAGATGAGACCCTGCACTCTGCAACCTCTATATACCCATTATGTTTTCCAATTGATGGATCTAAACAATTGTCTAGGAAAAGTTACTCATTAACCTTCAGTATGCTAACTTGTGACACTGAAATGTTGGTAAGTTTCATCAAAATCGAGTTCGACCCTGCATAAAAGCAAACGGCAAACACTATATTATGTGATTATCGGGTGACTAGCATTTTCTTATGCTGATGGGGTAGAATGGTGCAGCAACCGCTCTTTTGAATGTTTTTAAAAAGTGAAGACAAAATGTTTTTACCTAACGGGGGAGAACCTGTCCCAGTAAACTGGCAATTCCTGCTAGATTGCTGCAAGAATTCCTGCTACCCACACAACTAGGGTGACACCAAATTCTCATGGTTAACAAGAAAGAATGATTGGATGCCTCGTTGTGGTGTAGCTATTTCCTCTGAGTATAGCATGACAATCAATCTCCATCGCTGGCTGGGATTGCTGTGGGGAGCCTACAGACTACTCTGGCACTGTGGTTGTGGCAATGCCAGTAAAATGATGCAGTGGTAGAGGGTTCTGTGGCCATGGACTTGCTAACAGTCCCTCGGAGAAGGGTGAGAAGTAATCAGACACTTGTCTGAGCTGCTGTCTACAACTGCTGCCAGATCTTGATAATGCCAGAATAATGGGAAGGTATAATGACAACCCTCCTGGATGAGATTTTTATCCTTTTAAATTAAAATATAGATGTCAAGATGTGAACCAATCCAAATAATAGCCCTGAGTGGGCTTTTTTTTTCATGAAAGAAAAGTATCAAAGAGTTAATGTAGAAAATAATAATTTTTACCATCAGAATGTAATAAGTAGGTATGTGTTTACTTCAAAATAACTTATGTTTTCCAGTAGATTAGACTTTAATAATAAAATATTGGGAAAATGAATGCTTTGAAACAATCATTTGAAGAAGAAAGTATAGGTATTAAATATTAAGATAAACGCAGTAATAAAAAGCAAAGTTGACTCAATTGAAAGCAATAGTAATTGAGAAGTGAAGATCAGGTCAGGACGGGATCCAGATGGGCAGTACCAAGATAAACACCTCTGAGCACCGAATAATTGAATTTATACATCGAAGGTGCAATCTAATCTTCAAATATATTTGAACCCCAAAGACACACTTTATTAAATTCCTCAGGTATTCCAGAATAAAAGAGAGAGCCAGCTACAAATCTTCCTCTGTGGCACCTACAAATCTAGAGGGCAATGTGCTTATATTTATAGTAAAAAATATTATAGCATATACCACGCAAATGTCTTCACATATTAAAATAAAGGAATTAAATGTCTGTCATAGGGTCACAGTTTTGACAGCCTGACACAAATCTGACACACCTGGGGAAAAAAATCTCAGTTGAGAAACTTGGACACAATATATCTATAAATTACTTACCTACACCTGCTATACTCAATTTCCCTTAACGTCCTTCACACATAATTAGCTTCCGTGAGTAAGCAGCAAAGATTTTATATATTTTGACTGAATTTAATATTAAGAGAAATGTACCATACTCTAGTGTTTGATTTTGTATTTGTGTCTTTACTGAGCAGTGCTCTCATGGGTGTATCTCAGTGAGCTCATTTATTCATCTGTTAGTAAACATTTACAGAATCTCTACTTTGGCGATAAATAAATAAAGTTTTGTGTATAACCAAGTTCAAATCTTTATAGAAACGTATTATGTCATTTCCTGAATTAAAATTTTCAGCTGGAGTTTCTGGGTCACAAGATAAGAATATATCTTCATTGCATATAAGTTGGTAATTTTTATATTTGTGATCTCAATTAGATCAGTGGTATTTTCTGATCTTCATAAACCTGTTCTCATAATAACTGATCATAATAAGATCAGTATTAATTTAGTCATGTTTTAAAATTCATTTTAATTTCTCTCTCTCTCTCTCTCTCTCTCTCTCCCCCCGTGTGTGTGTGTGTGTGTGTGTGTGTGTGTGTTCTCTCTCTCTCCCCCCGTGTGTGCGTGTGTGTGTGTGTGTGTGTGTTCTCTCTCTCTCCCCCCGTGTGTGTGTGTGTGTGTGTGTGTGTGTTCTCTCTCTCTCCCCCCGTGTGCGTGTGCGTGTGTGTGTGTGTGTGTGCGTGTGTGTGTGTGTGCGTGTGTGTGTGCGTGCGTGTGCGTGTGTGTGCGTGTGTGTGTGTGTGTATACATGCAGGCATGTTGCACCGCAGCTACAGTGAACTTGCAAGCACAGTATCTATGTCCTATCCAGACAACTGGAAATTGTATTCTGGGTGTCATCATTGAGATCATGAAATAGAATTTTGTTTCTACTACATAATTCCCACCTTGTGCTTCGTCTCTGTTACTTCCAAATTGCACTCAATAAAGCTACTTTCAGTTCTTTATTAGACAAATTTTACAACCCTATACTATAAGTTATAATTTTTAAATTAAGCATGTGTGTGTGTTCGAGTCTGTTTTGAATAACAAATTTTCATTTTTGTCTTTGTTTTTCAGTAATTTATTGAAGAGTTTGCTGAAGATTTGTATCTTTCCTACTGAAGTCATTCCCTTAAAAAAAATTCCTTGCTAGTGGAAACACACGTCAAGATAATTCAGACTGGTTTTCTGAGGAAATCAGTCAGTCATTTATAAAATCAGCACTTTATTTCTCAAAGAATTGTGGAAATAGTGATATACCATATATATGTATCCCAGATATACATATATGCATACATACATCTGTACATACATAATACACAAATTACATCTTTCACTTTTTTCAGGATACATGCTTTGAGATTAATTTGTACTATTGCATGTAAC
Organism: Myodes glareolus; assembly: GCF_982192425.1. Taxonomy (NCBI): domain Eukaryota; kingdom Metazoa; phylum Chordata; class Mammalia; order Rodentia; family Cricetidae; genus Myodes; species Myodes glareolus. Next base: position 9,291,649 of record NC_142038.1, on the reverse strand, counting down.
AATGTTTAACTCCCTCACACTAGAGAGAAATATTCCTTTAAGTAGCTATTTATTTATTCATTCATTAATGGACATTTAGATTACTTCTAGAAATCGGCTTTTAACAAGCCACAAACATGGTTGTTAAAAGTAATAGAATCTACAGAATTGTGAGCCTTCCTTCTCTTGATCCATTAACTAGGATTGCAATGGTAGGCAATTTGACAGAACTGTGTTAATTTTATTTTTAATAACCATCAAACTCTTTCCAAAGTGGACAGAGCATTTTACTCTCCACCAGCCATGAGCTAATATCCAGTTCTTTGTCACCCATGTCTTTCATCTGTGTGATCTAGTTATATAGAGATATTGAATGATATTTTTAATTTGCAATTTCATATTAACTAATGATACCAAGTTCTTTTCAGTTGCTTATTTCATAGAACTATACTTATTTTCTCTTTATTGGTATGCAGTTCAAATGGTTTATTTTCCCTAATTTTCTGAAAGTTATTTATACGCTTTGGATATGACCTGGGTATATGTGGGATGTGAAACATTTTCCTCCAGTCTGAAGTATGACCTCTGGCTTAGTAGCTCTTAATCAGCAAAAGACTTACATTTTGAAGAATTATGTTAACCAAAGTACTTTCCCATGAGCAATGCTCTGACTGTTCATCTAACACAGTCTTAAAAAATAGATTCACAAAGATTTGTGTTCTTGCTTTTTCCCCCAAGTTTTAGGGTTTGAGGTCTTATATGACATTATATGGTCCAGTGTAATTTTTTATATCAGACAAAACAAGAGTATAAGTAATTTTTACATGGAGATATATAATTGCTTAGCAGTATTTAGATGTATTACTTACAGTTTTCCTTAAAATTTTCTAAAACACAAAAGCCATTGACAATGACACTGGGACTTGTTTCCTCTGCATATACTGGATTTTGCGGATCCAGTCTGTCTGGACACTCACCTTCCTGGACTTGGAGGGAGAGGGGAGGAACTTGAACTTCCCACAGGGCAGGAAACCCTGACTGCTCTTAGGGATGAAGAGGGAGGAGGAGAGGGAGTAGAGGGAGTGGGAGGGTGGTGGGAGGAGGGGTGGAAATGGAAACTTTTATAATTTAATAAAATTACTTTCTAAAAAAAAAGAAAAGAAAAAAAAAGACAGACCAAAAAAAAAATTTTCTAAAACACGAAGTGCCCATATCACAAGGCACCTGTGTCTTTACTCTCTGAGTTCCCTATCCTGTTTCTTTTATATGTTTGTGTCTACTACTATGCCAACAACAGCACCTTGCTGACGACTGCATCTTAAAGATTTTCTTAGTCCTTTTTCACCTTAGGTCTTCATCCAACTCTGTGGTTCCTTGTGGCAGAATTTCCAGATCAATTTTGGAACCAGCCTATCAAATTCAAAGAGGATAAAATTACTAATATTTTGAGTGAGATTTGATTTTTTTCAGAACCATCTCAAGATGTTGAGTGTCGTAAAACATAATTTAAATTTTCCTTCACAGTTTTACTGTTTAAACCTTTGTCAAATTTTTCCCGAAGTGTCTCATATTTTGATGAATGCATACAAACTGAAAATTTTCAAAGTCTTTAGGGTTGGATGCTAGATACAAAATAACCATTGAATATTTCATGATGAAGCACATACAACATGATTTCACAGATTTGATTTTTTTAAATAGTGATAACCCTGAGGGATGTTAATATAGCATTTTATATTGGCCAGAGGCAGAACTCTTTATCTGTAAATTTAAATTATTTTGAACACTATTCTTTCACCTGACTGGTAGCTGTAGGACTTGTAGCCCATCTTCAAACTTTGTCTTGATTGGCTTTCTGAGTTCTCTAAGCACTAATCCTCTGTCGTGTGCATAGCTGGCAAATTCTCTGCCATTCTGTGAACCTCCTCATCACTCTCTTGATGCTTCCTTTGCTGAGCAGAAAGCTTTTATTTTCAGGCGATCGTGTTTGTCAGTTGTTGCTGTTTTCTCCTACACTAATAGCAGCTTACTCAGGAGGTCATCACCTGCGCCTGTAAGATGAGTCATAGTCCCTACTCTTTCACCTAGCAGACTCAAGGTATTGGGCCCTCTGTCGAGTTGATACATCTGGAGTTGAGCTTTGTGTAAGGTGAGAGATGAGGTTTGAGAACCACTTTTTGCATGTTACTCTCCAGCAATATTTGCCTAAGATATTCTCCCTTCTCTGGGGTTGATTTTCCCATATTTGTAAAAACTGAGTTGCTGTAGTTTCATGAATTTATAAATATGACCTTTGTTATACTCCAGTTATCTCGGGGTCTGTTTTTTGGTTTTTTGTTTTTGTGTTTTTCCCATACCATGCTGTTTTTAATGCTATGGCTTTGTATGATAGGTTGAAACTAGCTGTGCTGATTTTCCTACAGTATCCTTTCTGCACTGACTATCCTTGGTCTTTTGTGTGCCATATAAATTTTAGGATTTTTTTCTTCTGTGTCTGTGAAGGCTGTCCCTGGGATCTTGACTGAAGTTGCACCAAATCTGTAGATTGCCTTTGGTAGGAAAGCCATTTTCACATTTCACAGTATTGATTTTTCTCATCTAGGAGCATGGGAATTTTTCCATCTTCTCGTGCCCTCAATTTGTTTCTTAAGTGCCTTAATATCTTTATTTTAGAGGTTTTTAAATTAGATTTATTCCCTGGTATTTGGGTGGGGATGGCAATTGTGAATGAGACTGTTTAAGTGGATTACTTTTCAATGTATCTGTCAGTGTCCAGGAAGGCTATTGATTTTTTTTGTGATGGTTTTATATCCAGCCACTCTGTTCAAGGTACCCATTTTCTCTAAGAGTTTTATTCTGTAGGGTCTATAGAGTCTCTTATGTATGGACCAATATAATCTGCAAGTAGTGGTACTTGGCTTCTTGTTTTCCTATTTATATGTCTTTTATTTTCGTCTCCTTGCTAATGGAAAGATGCCAGCTTGAATATAATGAGTGACCTTGAACTCAACTTTCTAGCATTTTATTGAAAATGTTTGCATCTATGCTCACCATGGAGGTCAGTCTGTGATTTTTTTCATCATTTGGCCGTTATCTGTTTGGGGCATCTTAGTAATACTGACTTCATAAATAACATTTGGAAGTGTCTTAGTTAGGGTTTCTATTGCTGTGAAGAGACACCATGAACATGGCAACTTTTATAAAAGACAACACTTAATTGGGGTGGAAACTTACAGTTTCAAGGGTTTCATCCATTATCATGGCAGGGTGTGTGGTGCTGTAGAGGTCACTAAGAGTTCTACACCTTGCACAGGCAGCAGAAAGGAGTGTCAGACACTGGGTGGTATCTTGAGCAGAGGAGGCCTTAAAGCCCACCTCCATAGTGACACACTTCCTCCAACAAGACCACACCTCCTGATAGTGCTCCCTTTGGGGGCCACTTTCTTTCAAACCACCACAGGGAACATTCATTCTTTTTTTTATTTTATGGAAAAGGTGAGTAATGGTGTTAGGTGTACCTGAATTCTGCAATGAACTCTGGTCCTGTGCTTTACTTGGTTGACTTTTTATTACTACTGTAATATCATTGCTAGACACATGGATAGCTTAAAAATATGTATTTCATCTTTGGTCAAGTTTGGTATTTCTTGGGCATCTAAAATTTCTTTATTCCCTTTATATTTTACAATTTAATATACTGTAAAATTTTAAGGTGTGACCTTGTATTTTCTTACTTTCATTGGTATCTGTTGTAATGTCACCCTTTTCATTTTTAATATGGGTAAGCTTAGACAATTTTTTCAAATATTTTCAAATAACTAAATCTTCACTTAATTGACTCTTTTATTTTTGCTTATATTTCATTAATTTCTCCCCTGGCTTTAATTACTTTCCCAATGTAAGCTTTGAGATTTGGATTGTTCTTGCTCCAAAGCCTTGGGTTCATAATTATGGTTTTCATTTGATATATCTCAAATGTTTTTATGTAAGTACTTAGACTTGTACATTTTTCTCTTAAAACTACCTTCATTTAATCCCATAGATTTCAGTGTGTTGTGTTTTCATTTCCATTTGACTCTGGAAATGGTTTAGTTATCTTCTTACCTTTATATCTAGAAATATGTATTTTATTAGATTAATGTAGCAATCGTACTGTCAGTAATTTTTCAAAGTACTAAACTGAAAGGCATAATACATACTCATAGAACCTGGTGCAGACCCATGTAGGCCCTGTGGTGGCTGCCTCAGTTTCTGTGAATTTATATGAACTTTGCTCAGTTGATTTAGAGAGCCTTGTTCTGGTGTCCTCCATCTTCTCTGGCTCCCATATTCCTGCCTTCTCTTCCACAGAGTTTTATGAGGTATTTGATGGAGACATCTCATTCAGAGCTGTGAAGCCCAAATTCTCCTTTCTCTTTTCTATGGGTCTCTGTATTTGTTCCCATCTGCTTCAGGGGGAAGCTCTTTTGATGATGGATGAATAAGGCACCAATCTGTGTATAGGCAGAGTTTTCCTCTACCGACAACCTGCTCCCAAACAACCACTCAGAGTCTTAATATTAATTATAATTGTTCAGTCAATAGCTCAGGATTGTTGCTAGTTATCTCTTTAATTTAACCCATTTTTTTAATTTATCCTCTTCCACATGGCAGTAACTTTATTAGCACAGCATGTTCATCTCCTGCTTCCTCCATGTCTGGCTCAAGACTCCTGTGACTCAACCCTTCTTTCCCTCAGAGTCCTCTGTGTCTGGCTGTCCCACCTATACTTCCACCTAGCTACCAAGCCAGTCAGATTTCTAGTAAACCAATCCGAGTGACAAATCTTCACAGTATACAAAAGGATTATTCCATAACATATATGAGTAGAGTAGAATATCATGAGGGGTCATTTTGTTGTTACTATCTCTCTTTTCTAGACAAATAGTATTTGGTTTTACTTTAGGTCTCTGACATAGCTATTCTCTGGTTTTTTGGTCACCCAAGTGGTGTCAGTTATGGGCTCCACCTCGTGGAGTGAGCCTTAAATAAAATCAGACATTGGTTACTTATTCCCACAAGTTTGTGTCACTATTGCCCTAGCATGGTATTAGTACAGAACCAGACATGTCAATCAATGAAATCCATGAAGACCTAGAATAAATTCACACACCTATGAATGCTTTATTTTTGATAGAGAAGTCAGAAATGCACACTGGATAAAAGACAGCATCATCAACAAATGTAATGGATGGTTCCTTGGAGAAGATTGCACATAGATCCATCCTTATCACCCTGCACAAAACTCAAATGCATCAAGGACTTCAAAATAAAATAAAAAACACTGAACTTGATAGAAGAGGAAGTAGAAAATAGCCTTGGACTCATTAGCATGGGAAAAAAACTTTTTTGAAAAGAACACAGCACAACCACTAAGATGAACAATTAATGGAGAGGCTTCATGAGAGGAGACTGAAAAATTTCTGTAAAGCAAAGGACATTGTTATTCGTACAAAGTGGCAATTTACAGAATGGGAAAAGATTTTTTTTTACCAACTCTACATCAGACAGAGTGTTAACATCCAAAATATATAGAGAACTCAAGAAACTAGATATCAAACCCCCGCCCAAAATAATCCAATTTAAAAAAGGGTCTAGATCTAAACAGAGGATTCTCAGTAGAGGAATCTCAAATATCTGAGAAACACTTAAAGAAATGTTCAACATCCTTAGCTATTAGGGAAATTCAAATCAAAGTTACTTTGAGATTTTCTCTTAACATCTGTTATAATGGCTCAAGATCAATAAAACAAGTGACAGCTCAGCTGGTGAGGATATGGAGGTGGGGAAAGACTCCTCCATTGCTGGTAGGAATGCAAACTTGTAGAGGCACTATGAAATTCAGTGTGGTAGTGTGGTAGTTTGAATGTAGATGGCTCCCATTAACTCATTAGCAGTCTCACTATTAGGAGGTATAACTTTATTGGAGTAGGTATAGATTTATTGGAGGAATGTGTCACTGTGGAGGTGGGCTTTGAGGTCTCCAGCATATAATGGCTGGCGACATACTTCCAGCATATAATGGCTCAGGATATGCATTACTATTCCAAAATGCATGGAAGGGAGCATAGTGAGGAAATACTGGACCACCTAGATATTGCTCAACAGAAAGAAAGAATAAAGAAATGTAGTGCATTTATTCAATGGAATATTACTCAGATGTCAAAAACAATAAAATCATAAAATTCACAGATACATGGATGGCACTAGAAAAATTATCCCATGTTAGGTAACCCAGACCCAGAAGGACAAATATGCATTATATATTACTCCTACCTCTGTTCAAAATACTTATAGATGGTTTACATTTTGAGGTCACTGTTCTCATTTGTTGCACATTTATTTACAGATAATTAATATTCTGACATGAAGTTTTAGTCTTTAATTTACACAGATATTAATTATTATAGGTCAATAGTTGTTCATGTTTGTTGTACATATAGTCAAATCAATTAGGTTCTTTAGATACATAGAGATTGTATTCTTTCTAGATAGGTATTCTTCAACCACTTCAAGGATCTGTGGAACATGGCATTTAAATAACTTAGGGTTCTGTTGACATGAGGCATGACTGCTTCTGACAGCACCAATCTATCCCCGAGACAATGTTGAGCACCAAAGACACTCCACTTGGAGCTTGTTTTCTTTTTGGCAAAACTGGCCTTTGAGCAAGGAACTGACAATGCCTCAATTACAGACAAGTTACATGATATACGGAAATGGACAAGCAGGACTGTCAAATCTTGCCAAGACGGGGTAAGATGGTTTTGAAATTTTTCCTGCCTCTGAAAATGATCTATCAGTTATGCTAGGCTTTAGCCAAAGTTGGTTGCTTCAGTGTTGCAAAATAAGACTTTGGGTTATTGCTCAGGTAGCTAATTGTCTCTGTCATATATTGCTTGCTTTGAAAGTGACTTGATTGTACTTCCCACCTGCTCAAGTAATATTATCTCCCTTCTCAGGTCTTCTATGAGGTTGAAGATTAGATAGTCACAGTCACTGTACTCTTAAGATCTAGCCTAGCCATTTCCTATACAAGACATAGACTCCATAGAATAGAATGTTTATTAAAACATTTAGCACATGTTCCTTGCTTAATATTATTTATGCTGAATGTAATTCTAATTATACTTGATAAGGGTTCCTAGTGTATGTAGCTTTGTATTGGGTTTGGAACTTTATTATTTAAACAAAAGGGGGTGGTGCTTTGGGAGCACATTCTGCTTTTTCAGTCAATAGCCTTTAACATACCAGCCCACTTGGGCATGGTCCCTTTTGCTTTAAAAAGCAGCGGTAGCCATGTGCTCACTCTCTTGCTTCCAGCTCCTGCTTCTGGCTGCTAGATTCTGTTCCTGGTTTCGCAGAGTTGTCTAGGACAGTGAGCTGTAAATTTTCCCCTTAAATAAATAACCCTTTTATTATTCATAGTTCTGAACTGGTATGGGATAGTTTTGTGACTTACACGTTCACCAGCTTCTCCCAGATCCTCCTCATCGTCCCACTCACCCAAATCTACACCCTTTCTTGCTGTCTCTCTCATTAGAAAACAGACATATTTTGAAAAAGAAAAAAAAAGCTAAAAACAAACCAGAATAGAACAAAACAAAAAAATGAACATGAAAACAGAGCCAAAGAAAAAGCACAAGATAGATAGATAGATAGATAGATAGATAGATAGATAGATAGATAGATAGATATAGACAGATAGATATAGATATATTCATGCACAGAGAAATCCTATACAGATACGATATTAGAAACCATAGAATTAGAAGCAAAAGACCTATAGGGTTGAGAAAACATGTCCAGACAAAAAAATTATGAGATAAAAATTTTAACAGGCATGTTGATGAATGGACTTGAATTGAAGAGTCTTTGTTTTCTTTTTAAATACCTCTTGTAGTAAATGGATTATTCATTAACATCAATTTAATGAATACTAAGTATAGGTAGGCATTTGATGTTACACGTACCTTCAGGTGTGAGAAACTGGTGTTTGATAAATTCCTGTCCGTCGAAGTAACTAGGATACAGGAATTTGACATTTAAGCTCCATCTTTTGCTTGCTCGCTTTGTGAACTTAGAGATCGGTAAATAATAAAAAGTTGCTTTGTTTTACATTATCAAACAATTATAGACTTCAAATGTCTTTAATTTATTTGCATTCCATAGGAGAATTCCTTTCAGTTGCCTTTTTGCTCTGTAGATTTTTTGGTAATTGAATGTACCTAGAATATTTCAAGATACTAAGACAATGATATTTTACTATTGCTGTCTTAGTGTTCAACTGCATCAAAGTGTCTCCTGTCAGCAGCACACACCTAGTAGAGGTGTGTCATCAGTATTCTGATAGACAGCCTCTGTTGTAGCATCATCACACTGCCATTTGTGCTTCGTGTGGCTTAAAGACACAGAGTAATACTATGCCGAGTAAATCTATTCAGATTGATTTCCTCAAGACTCAGATGGACACTGGCACTTTCAGAACAAAAGAAATGTATTCTCACATTAGTATATGTGTATTGTTGTCTGGTCATAGTGTTGCTGCCTCCTTCTAGAACCCAGCAGAGTCTAAACACAACTTGGTGTGCACTGGGAAATCAAATGGGTCGGTGAGAAATCTAATATCATCATAAATTAATCTTTCTCCTTTATGGATTTTAAATCACTTCCATAAATTATGTATGAGTTCATCTTTTCAAAAAATTTATCGTGCACCTGATATATCTCTGATTTGAGGAATTAGCAAAACTTGCCACCAGACTAATATGCAGCACAACGTAGCTTTAAGCAGGAAACTTATAGCTCTGACCCCCGGTCTTGACTCTGCTTGGTCTGTTTCAGGGTCATATTTCTCCTGACCACATGTGCCCACAGCCACCTGTGCCCTGAATTACAGCCCTGGGGTTTGAACACAGCCAGCACGTGATCTTTCATATGAAGCCTGTTTCTCCATGACTTTTCAGACCCCTCTCTCCAGCTTCTATTTCCTTGCTTCTATCAATCACAGCTGGGAGCAACCACCATTCTCCACTTGATGAAACCTGAATGGATGAAATGATTTCTTTTCTACAAGAGCGGACCATTATGAGTAATTTAGACTTTGAGTTGGGCAGAGGAGAATGCTAGGCTGTGAGGAATTTAATCTCCTTTCAAATCTTCAGGCCAGGGCAGAGTCATAGAGTTCGGGGGAAAAAATCTTCCTGGTAATATGATTTCAAGGCTTCAGGGAAAGCCCTCCTATGGACAAATTCTTCTCATCACATGTATATAATCTTCTTAAGGGAAGACAGGACCCTTCCTTTATAAGAGAGAAAAATGACAACCTAAGTCTCTCTGGGGAAAGTAACGCTTGCCATGTGTGTATTTCGATAATTTGTGGCTTATTTATTTCCCAGATACTCTTTTAATTACACTGTTGTTTATTATTATTGTCATTATCATCATCATCATCATCATCATCATCATCATTGATCCTACTTTCCTCAGCAGCTCTCTGGAGTAGGTTTTATCATTGTCCTCATATTACAAAGAAAGTAGTAGTGAGACGCTCCAATGGTTTGCCCTGTGTCATTCCATCAGCCGATGCATGAACTGAGATGCACATCCTAACAATTTTTATTCTGTTTTTAGTGTAACACTGCACTATGTTGGCTTTATGGAACAGGATGAAAAGCGAAGTGAAAGAAAAGGAAACATGATTCTTGTCCTCAAGAAAATATGGGCTCCAGAACAGAAAAAGAAATTGGTAACAATACATAACAGTAACAGTAAGCTGCAGAATGGGCACAGGCAGCTACGTGGTGTCTCCCTCACTCTGCCTACTCTTTCTCCTTGTCTCTGGCTATATTCTAACCTGACATAGGCTGAAGCAGCTTTATTTATTAACCAATAAGAGCAACACATTACAGAAGGACCTCCCATAAGATTAATTCATATCAGTGAACCTATCCTGACACTCCATTGTCACTCTCAGTTGACCTTTCACCTGTATGGTTTGAAAAATGTATGCTAATGTCATCATACAGGACAGTTTCACTACCCCCGAATGCTCTTATGCTCCACCTACACATCCTTCCCCAATTCTGTAACCCTTGGAAACCAGCAAACAATTCAGTATTTCCATAGCTGTGCTTTTTTTTTCAGAATGTCAAAAAGTTTGAATCACATGCTGTGCCTTTTCCAGACTGGCTCATCTTACTTGGTTGTATATATGCTTTTAGAGTTCTTTCAAGTCTTTTCATAGCTTGCTATTTATTGCATTCTCTTTCAGGACTAAGTATGGTTTGTGGGTGCCCCATGTTATACATTCACCTGAAAAAAAAAAGTGTCTTCACTGCCAACAAGTATAGGCAGTTATGAATAATACTGCCATGAACATCTATAGGCAAACTCCCTTTAAAAACTCCCTCTGTGGGTCTGTGTGTGATTGTCTATGTGTGGTGTGTGTATTTGTGTGGTGTGTGTGTTCCTATGCTGCCACAGAGCATGTGTGGAGTTCACAGAACAAGTTCAGATGTTGACCCTTACTTCCTTCCTTGCTTGAAGCAGGATCTTCTGTTGCTCACTGCTCCGTGCTCCAGACTTGCTGGCCAGAAAGCACCCAGGGATTCTCAGTAAAGGAGTGCTGTAATACAGACACGTGCAACTGCCACCAGCTTTCTGTGTGTTCTGCAGATTCATATTTAGGTTCTCACATATATGCAGCAAGTGCTTGATTCACTGAGCCATTTCCCCAGCTCTCTGTGGGTCAAGCCATGTGCTATTTGGCTTTTCAACCCATTTTTATAACTATCAAGCGGGTTGATTCCTAAATCAACTGGCGATGGTAAGTTTGTTTTGTAAGAAAGGACCACACAGTCTTCCAAAGTGGCTGTACCATTTTGCATTTACTTGAGCAATGAAAGAGAAGTCGTCTTGCTTCAAATCTTTGCGGCATTTGCTGTTATGTTTTGGATGGTTGCCTATATATATATATATATATATATATATATATATATATATATTATATATCGTACTGTCCTGTCTGAATTTCCATGATACTATACAATGTTGAACATCTTTCATATCTTTCATATTTATATTTTTTATCTGTCTTCAATGGCAAATTCTCTAGTAAGGACTTTCCTCCTTTATATTTGGCTTTAATGTTTCCCACCTACCATTGAACTGTAGAAATCACTTTTACATTTAGATAATTCTAACTAATATGACTTTAATGAACGTTTTCCTCTTTTATTCTGTCTTCTCATTTGACATTATCTTTGACAGAGTAGAAAACTTGACATTTTAATAGATCCCATTTTATCAACTCTTCCTTTAATGGATTGAGCCTTTGGTATTAAATGAATATAAGTTTTCACCATATCTAAAGAATTCTGGATTGTACCCTGTGCATACATCATCGTGGGGTTGTGTAACTTCGCTGTGTTGTGTTGTGTGAGAAGTATAATAAGCTCTGTGTACAGGTTCCTTCTCTTGTAGGGGGAAGTGCTATTGTGCACTCTCCTGTCCTGTCTTGGCCTCTGCTCCCAGGTGTTTACATTTGTGCTTACCTGTTTGGGACTCTATTCTGTACTACGGATCTGTCTCTCTGCCATGTGTCAGCCGTCCTGGCTTCACATCTGCAGTTTATTCTAAGAGTGAAGGCTGATTGGCGCCAGTCCTCCCACTCTGATAGCGTTCCACGTTATTTTTTTATTAGTCTGTGTCTTCTGCTTCCTTATGAGGAGCTTAGATTAATCTTGCTGATAGTCATAAAGACGTTTATTTATTTAAAACCATGGATTACACCAGGGAGAACCAAAATCTTTCCAAGTTGAGTCTTCCTACTACTCATGAGCCCAAACACTTCATTTATCTACATTTTCTTTGATTTCTTCTATTATACTTTTGTAGTTTTTCTAATTTATTTTGTACAGCTTTTGAAGTGTTTATACATGAGTGTTTAATTTGAGGTGTTTCTATTATTTTGTTATTATTGTTTGTTACTTGGAGATCTATGTCACATAGTGTCCTCTGTGTGTTCAGAGTTGGAGTCTGATGCTTGACAGGAAGGTGAGTAAATTCTCAGCCATCTTTGCTCAAATGCTTCTCCTGTTCCCCCATCTCTCCTTCCTCAGTTTTTGTCATTACATATTTTTCAATTGACTAATATTTTATAGTTGCATCTTCTTCAGACTACAAACACCACACATATTCCTTCCTTTTGACAACTTAGGTGGGTTTGTCAGCAAGATGATTTGAGTTTTTTTCTTTTATAGAAGGATAAAGGAAGTTTGACCTGGATAATACTCTTTTACTAGGTCACATTGATTCTGATTGAATACTCAGATTAGCCAGTTAAGTTGGTTTCTCCTAAGAGCCAGCCTTAACAACTGAGTAACCTGAAAATATTTCAAATTAGCTGATTTGTCCTCCTCACTATGGTCCTAGGGAGATCTTTCTCCAATGTAAACTCTGAGAGCGTGGAAGAGTGACTGGGGTCAAGCTCAGCAAAGTGTTAGAAGACTTCCTTAACATTTCACCCCAAAAGTGGGAGCAAAAAGATTGTAAGAGCAAGAAGCTCAGGGAGTGTGCTGTGACATTATGTCTTCTAATAACATCTGAAGCTATACCCATAAAGCCTCACCAAAATGACCACCCAAGAGTGAGCTGAACAAGCAGGACACCAACAAATACGCCAACCCTGATGAGGAAAACCCATGGGGCCTTGACCCTACACTGAGACTGGGAGAGGTGGGTTCTCCACAGGGAAGAGCGCTCCAGTTGGTCATCCAGTGCCAACTCATCAACTCTGGAAGCACATACACAAGTAACACTATGGAACCAACCAGTTACATTTAGAAATATATGTATATGTACAAGTGCATATCAACGAGCAAGCAATAACACTACTGAAAAGATTGACCATGTACTTGAAGAAGAGCAGGGAGGAGTCTTTGGGAAGGTTTGCAGGGAGAAAGTGAGCAGAGAAACATTGTAATTAAATGACAATCTCAAAACTAAAAATAAATTAAATTAAAGAAAATCTCCATTTCAGAGCACACTAGTCCCAGACTTATCTGCACTGAATCCACATGAGTCTGTCAGATAAAATTTTAGTTTTCCTGTCTGAATACTGTTTCTGTTGAAGTCTTGTATGTGATCTCTTCTGTGACATATTTGACCTTCTATATCTTCCCGTTTCTATCACTTTGAGAGGGGTCATTTATCTTGAGACCTCCCTTCTTCAATAGTTCCATATTTTAGTTGTTAAGTCAGCATGCAGACTCTACACTATGACCTCTGAACTCAAAATATAAATTCGAAGGACTAATAGTTCTAGTATTTGTGCTGCAATACCCGGAAATATTCTGGTCAATGATTTCATCCACTGTGTACAGCTCAGAGGCAGCCCGGGGAAAGCAGTAGGACACTGACATTGTTGGTACCAAGGTTGTCATAGTCGGAAATGAGAAAACAAATGGATGAGTTCTTTTTGATGGATCACAAACTCTTTTTGCACAGAATCGTATAAATCAAGATGAAAAATGGACTGTTAGACCCATTTCATAAATCCAGGTCCAGTCTCCAAAGGTGGCATTTCACAGTCTCAAACTATGCACCCAGTGTTTCAAATGCAAACCTGCAATCCCACTCCTGCACGAGTTAATGTGTTAGCATTTTAACAAATTGAACCACTTCAGTAGCCTATTTATCAGTTCAAGCTATTTGGAAATGTTGCAACCATATGTCGTCCATTGAAATGAATACTAAACACCGCATTTATAAATAGTAATTTATGACTCATAAATGCCTTTGCCATTAAAACCATTCTGCCACTGTGAATAGAATTGATAGCAGGTTCTGAGCTCTGTGGTATGTCTACGGTTTTTTTCTCCTTTTTAGGAATGTTATAGACATAGCTTTAGTGCTTCATGGAAATGTTATTTTTAAAGAGCTGTGCATATCAAAAGGATTGTGTTTTACGCTAGATGTTTCATATTCATAAATTTGACAGGCAAGTTAAATATATATGTGCGTATGCGCATATGGCAGTGGGTCATTATATGTTTGTATAGGCAAAGATTATAGAATTACTCTAAAATTCAATGTCTTACATTATTATCCATCCAAAGCTTGGGTTTATTCATGTACTTGTCATCTTCATTAATATCTCCTCACTTTCCTTCGAGATAAAATGCCTGTCTGCCTTGAGATAGAGATTTGGCACCCTGGGATAAAGATTGTGTTATTTACTTCCCTCGCATTAGGATGGCAAAAATGACGAGCCAAGGAAACCAGAAAGATTTTTGTGGAAGCTTCTAAGAATCCACATAAAAACACAGCTAGGTGAGTTTACAATTCTGTGCTGGTCCTTTCTTCCTCTTGTCTACAATGAAAGTAGATGTGAGGCTGGGGCTTCAACAACATTTCAGAGCTTAGGAGTGTGGACTGATTGCATTAGATTTGCCATAAGCCTACATCTTTGACAAACCCATGAAGCCATATTTTTGCCTTCAAAGGTCTAACTCAGATTATTTTATATGGGAAGAAAACTCCCCTGCTTCCATAGTCATGGTTACTGTTTTTGATGAACATAGTCGTGGCTTAACTGATACTGTGACGGGATATATTAATTTATCTGTATAATAACACAGACTTTCCTGTGTGGCAAGACTTTTCCTGGGTAAACACAGCACATACATCCTCTCACCCCAGATAGGGATCCCACAATGGACCAAAGTACTGGTACCACCAAAGTTCAACTTGGTGAACCAATGAGTTTATTGGGGTTACTCAGAAGAATGTGGATGAGGAGGTGCACAATGCAGAGGTGCAGAAATGACTCAAAGACAACTACAAAGCCCACCCCAGCATGGTTGACAGCTCACAAAAGCAGGGAACCTGGAGCACCCTGCACAGCCTGCAGGCAGCTCAGCAGCTTGGAGAGTTTCCTTTCTAGGTGCCTCGGTTGATCTAAACTTCTTCCAGGCAGTTCAGCTAGTGAAAGCATCTTTTATGCAGCTGGTCTGGTCTCCGTCTGCAGATTGGTGTGTCTGAAAGTGTTCTCAGCACTGTTTATTGTTTACTGGGTAGGGGTGAATCTGGTTTCTTTTAGGGACTTCCTGAAGCTGTTTTGAGTTGTTTACTTTTGGCTTAAAAATCTTCCAAGGGATATGGAATGCTTCAATCCTGGAGGAAGCTGCTATGAAATGCACCTCTATTTGACTGTACGAATTTCTATGATCCAGGTCTTGGAGTTTTAGTTAATTGTGCTGGTTACATGCATCCTATCTTCAGTATTTAGTGGGGCCTAAATAGGCAGTATCAAATGTAGGTGAATCCATAAGAGCCCTTTAAAGGTGTAACAAATATTTATTATGATACACTCACAGATACAGAACAGGGCAGATGACCGCCATGGTCTTCTCTTCTGCCCAGGAGAGAATGGTACTAACAGTCTGTCACTGACCACTACACGAGAAAGCATGACCATCCCTCCCTTTTCTTTTAAGAGGTCACATTAACAGACAAGAATCACAGACTATTGGATGACAAATAATCCAATAAAAAACTGGGTACAGACTTAAACAGAGAACTCCCAACACTTGAATCTAAAATGACTGAAAGACGTTTAAGGAAATGTACAGCATCCTTAGCCATCAGAGAAATGCAAATCAAAAGAACTCTGAGATTCCATTTTACATCTGTCAAAATGGCCAAGATCAAAAACACTGATGACAGCTTATGCTGGAGAGGATGTGGGGTAAAGGGAACACTTCTGCATTGCTGGTGGGAGTACAAAATGTTATAGCCACTTTAGAAATCAGTATAGTGATTTCTTAGAAAATTAAGAAACAACTTACCTCAAGATCCAGCCAACACCACTTTTGGGTATATACCCAAAGGATGCTAAATCATGCCATAAGGAGATGTGTTCAACTATGCTCATAGAAGCATTATTTATAATAGCCAAAACCTGAAAACAACCTAAATGCCCCTCTATCAAAGAATGGATAAGGAAAATGTGGTACATTTACACAAGGGAGTATTACACAGCAGGAAAATAACAATATCTTAAAATTTGTGGGCAAATGGATGGATGTAGAAAACACCATTTTGAATAGGTAACTAAGACCCAGAAAGACAAATATAATATGTGCTCACTCATAAGTGGCTTTTAGACATAAAACAAAGTAAAACCAGCCTACAATTCAGAACCCTAGAAAACGTAGACAACAAAGAGGACCCTAAGAGAGACATACATGGATCTAATCTACATGAGAAGTAGAAAATGTCAAGCTTTCCTGATTAAATTGAGAGCATGGGGATCATGGGAGAAGGTAGAATGGGAGGGTGGGGAAGAGAGAGGAGCAGAGAAAAATATATAACTCAATAAAAAAAATTAAAAAGCTGCTCAGACTCCATCTGGCCATATAGTTCAAGGTCATGGGCAGAGCTAATATCCACTACAATCAAAATTTAGAATATCACAAGATTTTAATCGAGTAAACATTATCACCTGGCATGAGGAGATGCCTACCTCATGGGTAATTTTCTAGTAGCTTGAAGACAAACTTACTTTAAAAAAAAACAGTAGTTTATTGTAAATTAGCATGTATCCTACACACTTGGAAATTCATGAGGCATGTAATTATTGCTTGACTATTTCTCATTCATCGATAATGATACCATTGATGTTTGTAGGTACTACTATATGTATATGTTTATTTGTGCGTTTTGTGTGATATTTAGAACATGTTCCACAGTGAGAGTGTTAGTATGAAGTTCTGATGGCTTTGGAAATCTGTAACTTTAATATGTAGTTTTGACCGTGAAATTTCTTTCCAAGAAGAATGGGGTGTTTGAGATTCTAGTACCTGAGAACCAAGCAGATTTATTTATTGAGTCTCTAGAACAGACAAAGTCATTCCTCACCATTGAAAGCATTATGAAAAACTGTAACCTTGGGAGAGGATGATTCCAGGCATGAGAATTAGAACAGAGATTTCCATTTGTTTGGGAGAACAGAGTTTATCATTTACTCTAAAAGTCACCCTGCTCTCTCTAGCTTTGTGAGCACATCTAATTCTAAGGAACCCACTCACCTGAGGCAAGGGAGATTTTATTATATGCAAGAAACTCAACTGCTTATTTTTAAAGTATCTGCTATTTGAATACTACCATTTTTATCATTGGATCACAAAATATTAACTTCTTTTAAAAGTTGT
The DNA here is from genome assembly GCF_982192425.1 of Myodes glareolus. Lineage (NCBI taxonomy): Eukaryota > Metazoa > Chordata > Mammalia > Rodentia > Cricetidae > Myodes > Myodes glareolus. The sequence continues at coordinate 9,274,415 of NC_142038.1, read as the reverse complement.
AATTAATTGGCAAGGAAGGAATAAAAACACATAATTAAAAAATTGATCAGGGTGCTACAGTGGGACACAGTTCCTAAAGTGCCAAGCACAAAGACCTGGGTTAGATTCGTCAAAACTCACATTGCATTAAAAAAAATCCCTAGTGTTTAATGTGGTCATGTGTTCTCCTGTTCCCCGCGCTGGTGAAGTGGAGAGGGGCAAGTGCCTGGGGCTCGTGGGCCAGCCAACCTAGCCTGCTTGGAAAATTCCAAGTCACAAGAAACAAGAGATTTTGCATCACCAAACAAGGTAAACAGCACCTGGAGAAGAGTAGTTGAAGTTGCCTCAAGGGTTGCATTTGCACATGCAACTATACATACATATGTGCCTGTGCACATGGACATGTATATATACATGCACATTAATTATGCACAGCAAAAAATCAAAATACAGTCTCTTCACTTATGAGAAGGCAATGGTGCTCTGGTGAAAAAGAATAATGAAGATGTTAGAAGGTGCTTATCTAAAAAGACTGGTTTGAAATAAAACTTGGAGATGAATACTTTTTTCATTCAGTAGAAAAAAACTATACAAAAATGATATAATATACACCTATGTGCCAAACATCTAACAAAATTGCATTTTAGTATATGGTTTTCTTTAACTTTTGAAGAAAGAGAATACTTTGTGTATATTTAAAGATAAACTGTAACTTTAGAATAAATATATCTTTTCCCTTCATTTCTGGTATAAGCATTAATATTAATGGCATTGACTATCACTTTGCATTTCATAGGTAGAATTAAACATAGATCCCAATATTTCCATGCCTTGCTACAAATATACTTCTCTAGTCTTTCAATCAAATACTAATTTAGAAGCTGTTGTGGTTGGTTTTGACATCATTAAGATCCCAAGTCAGCTGACCTTACCAAAGGAAACTTAAGCTTAAATAGAGTGATGTAACAGGGAGCTAGTAAAGTATGAGTCCCAGAAAGCGCTCTTTCAACTGTGGAAGATTCACTTTGGGCAGGATTTTCCATTTTGCCTTTAAAGATTGACAAGGGCTCAAGGCAAGGGATACCTCTAGAGAATCTTAAACAGTTTGTTGCATGCTTCCAGCTAAGAGGCAGGAAAGAGATGCCTCCAACATACAACTATGAGTAACTGAATTCTTTATCCAGTTTGAATGAGCTTGAAAGAGAATCCCCTGTCTCAGATGTCATTCTAACCTGATATAGCTCACCCTGTAAGCTCTGAATGGAACATACTCTTGAACCACATACCTATAAGGATCATTATGATTGCATGTTAAAGCCCTTCTGTTTGTGAAAATTTATTATTGGGCAACCAAAAACTGACTTGTTTTCCACATTGAAACCACATGCATGCACATTATGTCAAATGTTCTCACTTATAAATATTAAGTGAAGCTTTCTCTTGGAAACAGGCAGCAGGCTAGCTTTAGACAAAATGGTCAGTAGTTTATTAGCTCCTGTGGTAGGAGAGTCTGTGGCATAATCTACTTGTTCAGTCTTTAACGGTGCATTTGCTTCTAGTTTTTCATTTTCACCAACATTGAAATTGAAGTTGTTCTAATTTGCTGTGCTGACTAGTTCTATGTCTATTCAGCACAAGCTTAGGTGATTTGGGAAGAAGCAGCCACAGTTACTTGTGGGAAATTAGCCTGTAGATAAACCACTGATGCATTTTTTTAATTGATGATTGATGTGGAAGGGCCCAGCCCATTGTGATTGGTTCCACACTTGACAGAAAGTCTTGGGTGGGTATTAAGAAGAAGGCAGGATGAACAAGCAATAAAGATCAAGTACTAAGTAGCATGCCTCCACGCAGGTACTCTGTGTCCTTTCATGCCTTTAGGTTCCTGTCTTGAGTTCATGCATCAATCTCCTTAGGTGATAGACTATGATGTAGAACTGAAAGCTAGAATAAACCCTTTTCTCCACAGTTGCTTTTGACCATAGTGTTTTATCATAATATTAGATAGCAATTTGTTCAAATGTGCTTGAATTTCTTTGTAACATTGATGCTGATGCAATCATCAAGAACTACTAATTTGATGACGCAATGTAATAAGCACACACATACGTGCTATGTATGTCAAACTGTGCAAGGTGACACTGCACACATATGGACTGACATTCACAGTGGACCCTGTGTTACTATCACACATTCTGACTTCCCTTTTTATGTCTATTCTTAGTGTGTCTTTCTTTTATATTCTCAACCACTCTAGAATAACCAACAAATCAATTAAAAGCATTGATAATAAGTCCTTGATATATATGCCTACAAGAGGTATTTTGAGTATGCTTATATTATATTTTACCATGTGTTATAATTTTTCTCATGTTCTCTCCAACAATTAATAAAAGTTTGTTCTTATTGTACACATACAATCATTTCTTTTTGCTTTCAGTGTTAGAGACATTTTCAACAAAAATCTGCATCAATAACTACAAATTCTGCATAGGTTCCCCTCTAGCCTCTTCTCATGGTCACAAATGATGTAAAACTAAGGATACCTGTTCTCTAACAGAGACCTCTGTTCAAACTTTAGTATTTTCTCTCTAATATTCTTTATTCTTCTCATAATTAGTTGTTAGTTTTCCTTAGACTCTTCAAGTCTGCAGTGTTTCCTCATTATTTTTCTGTCTTCCCCAATCAGCTTCTGCTGGATGCTATGAGGCCTGCTTTGATGTTATCTCCTTCTTGCTGTTTGTTCCTTGACTGAAAGACTTACAGGAAGGAACACTCTGCTCTGTCTGGGACTCCATCAAGAGTCCCCAATGAGGCATCCATAGTCAGTTTCTGTGAGGCACTCTGAACATCCAATGATGTTTTACTGTCTATATCACTTTCTACTTATTCTTACACTTTGGGTTACTCTAGACTTAGTGAACTCATTCATATAAAATTTAAAAAAAGAGTGGCTATTAAAGATCATTCTCCATATCATTCAAAAAATTACATGCACACACACCACATTTTTTTAAAAAGTCTTTAAAAACCTTTTTGTCGTAGATGGAAATTAGTATATATATCAACCAACTATTCTGCCTTCCTGACTCATCCATTACCCACTCCGTGTGTGTGTGTGTGTGTGTGTGTGTGTGTGTGTGTGTGTACACATGCATTTTTGTGTTAGTATGAACACATATGTGTATATATATATGGAGATATGGAAGCCAGGAGTGGACATTGAGTGTCTTCTTTCACTTTATACTTCCATTTAAAATTTTTTTGATCTACTATGTCCTATCTCGGGTCTTGTCATGACTTCAGTTCTTGATGGCACTTCCTAGTATCATGTACAATATGCATTATTTGGCTCTATTTTCTTTAGTACTGGGAATTGAGCATAGGGACTTCTGTATGGTCAGTACAAGCTCCCTACCACTGTGTTCATATTCCCCATCCTTTCCTTGGGATACCTGATTTCATTACAGAGTTTTGTAAAGTTAACCAGAGAAGCCTTAGACTCACAAACTCCCTGCTTCAGCCTCCTGATTATCTAGGATTACAGGTATTAATAGTAGTAGTAGTAGAGTAGTAGTAGTAGTGAACTGGTAATAAGACACTGTACCTGGCTTACTGTCAGTCTTAATAATTTAGTAAATTCTCTCTTTTTATACTTTCTTATGTTATAAATATTTAGAATCATCTGTTTGATTTCTAAAATAAATGTAATGTTCATAGAGTATGTGTCATATTTATGATTTACTAACAACTGAACTTTTTTTAGAGTGGCCAGGTTTAGGGTGTTTATTTGTTTTGTGAATTTATTTGTTTGGTTTTGGTAGGAATGTTTTTTATTTCAATTTTTTTCTGAAATGGAAGTAAATATTTTTGTGTTAAATGTGTGGAGCAATTTTTGTAATATTCTAAAAAGATCTATTACATTCACTTTAAATCAAAATGTTTCTTCTGATCTATGTTATTTCATCTGCAGTCTGAAATGAAGCCAAAGGAATCACCTGGCACTGGATGAAAGACTTTCCATTCCCAGAAGTCCTCAATGGAATTTCTTGTTTCATTCCTAAGGTTTTGTGACTGATAGATGTAAATAAACTATCTAAAAACCATAACATCGTCAATGCCATATGTACCATAGTGATGTCCTTAAATTGACATCAAATCCGCCTTCACTATCAGTAATGAAACCAAGATTAGTTCATTTTGAGAATACAATAAGTACAGTATAATGCTTAACCTGGAGTACAGAGGGCAACTAACTCTTGCTGACTGTGCAACTGTAAAGAAACTTCCTTGATATGTTCATCCCCAAATTCACCAGATCCCCACAGATGGATGAGCTGATGGGAAGTGTTCTATAATAGGATATTACTAGTAAAAAGCAGTGTATCTATTTGACCTTCTGTAGTTGCCTTTCCCAACAAATCCATTAGGCGTATATTGTATGAACAAACTGAGAACAACAGATACCATTTTGATGGAAAAGGTCAATGTTCAAAGAATGTCACATATTTAGGATAGAATGTCATTCTACCAATGACTTGAAGGCTGGTTAATTGAATATTTCTCATTTTACAAATAATTAAAATAGGGCCCTGTCTTAGTTTTAATAAATCACTGATTGTCCAGTAGCCAGGCAGGAAGTATAGGTGGAGTGACAAGAACAGGAGAATTCTGGGAATAGGAAAGAGTCAGTCTGCAGTTGTCACCCAGATGCAGAGGAAGCAAGATGAGAACACCTCACTGATAAAAGGTACTGAGCCATGTTACTAACACAGACAAAAATTATGAGCTAATTTAAGAAATGGCTTATGTGTATTTATCTTTGTTTAGAGTGTTTGTTACAAGCTGTTACAGATAATAGTCTGAAAAAAAACTAAACAAAGGAAATTGAGATTCAGAATTCTTGGTTTGGAAAAACAAAAAAGGGGTGGAGAACTGCTGTGAGACAATGATCTTGTATTGTTTTAATAAAATGTTGATTGGCCAGTGGCCAGGCAGGAAGTATAGGTGGGGCAACCAGGCAGGAAGTAAAGGTGGGGTGATGAGAACAGGGGAGTTCTGGGAAGAGGAAAGGGTCAGTTTGTAGTTGTCACCCAGATGCAGAGGAAGCAAGTCGAGAATACCTCACTGATAAAAGGTGCTGAGCCACATGGCTAACACAGACAAGAATTATGGGCTAATTTAAGATATAAGAATTAATAAGAAGTCTGAGCTAATAGGCCAATCAGTTTATAATTAATGTAGGCCTCTATGTATTTCTTTGGGACTGAACAGCTGCAGGACATGCAGGACTTTTCCATCGCTGCAATAGAATACATTGATGGGGGCAAAGCAAGAGTTTATCTGGGCTTACGGTGTCAGATGGATAAGTGACCATCATGGCAGCGAGGAAAGGCAGTATGCAACAAGCAAGGCAGTGGGAGCTGGAAGCTGGGAGTTTACATCTTAACCCTAGGAGGACAAAGCCAATGAGCAAACTGGAAATGTTTAAAGTCCCAAAGCCTGCCTCTAGTGACATACTTCCTCCAACAAGATTGCACTTCCTAAATCTCCCCAAACACCAACAAGAGTCAAGGGTCCAAATACAGGAGTTCATGGGGTGACATTCTCATTGAAACCTCCAAAACCCCTGAGAAGATTCATAACTGAAGAAAGATAGTGGTCAGCTAGAATTTCCAGGCAGGAGCTCGTAATCAGCGGAAACACTATTCTCCTCAACAAGTCTGCCTCTTTTACATTGCAATGTATGAATTTTGGACAGGACATTCCTAAAATTGATCATGAAAGTGAAAATTTTTATATAGCGGAATGTAATTATGAACTGATTTTTGAAGGGTGATTTCATAAGTGCCCAACAACAATGAAAAAAAGCTTTATAAGGTATTTGGGTCCAAAATATTAGGGGGGATTTTTTTTTCAAATTCCACAAAGAAAGGTTCAAGCAATCAATTTATAAGTTAAACTTGGATAATAAGAGACATTTTAAAGAGGCCCTTGGAGATAAACAAAGGCAGCCAGTGTGGTGGAAGGAAAAGCAGTAAGGCCCTCGCAGACCTTGATCTTCCACTAAAATGAGAACCAATATAAGCGATATTTCCAGCTTGGAATGTTTTCTAATGGGACTGTATTCGAACTTCACATGGAGACAAAAGCCTCCTGTAGGTCAACATCAGCTCTGTTACACGGGACGGTGCTGTATGCATCCTCTCCCTGGGGTCTTTAATGGTTTCAGACAACCCACAATGCATTGCATTTTAACTTTGTTGACCAATTTTTCATGTCTGGAACATTCGCTTATGTGTGCTCAAAATGTGATAAACTTTATAAATCAGTAGCTAGCTCATCTAAGTAGCCATTTCATGAATTGTTTGAATTCTGCATCTGGTCTCCATTTCTTGCCATCAAGGACAAAACCTGTCCATCTAAAAACAACTTTCACAGGTATCAAAGATGTACAAGAGCCTGAACAGATTTACTGGTAGGGTTTTCATTTCTAAGAAATGGGTAACAGAATATCATATTTCAAGTATAAGTCCAGAAGGTACATTATATTCTCTAACAACTGTACCTTAGGACCACGGCTTTCCTCTCTATAAACAAGGAAATGATTGTCATAAGAGTTAGTTTTTTATAATCAGTGTTCATAAATTCATATTGACTTAACTGCTGTTAGAAATAATTTTATCCTCATTTTTCTTACAAAAGCATTGAGGGTTTCCTGTGTTCAGAATAAAGCTTGGAACACACTCTGGTTATCAAAAGTAATCAGCTGTAGTGTTATCAACAGGTATTCAATTGGAAGGCACCTGATTCTTTCACTTAGTGATGTTGATCATAATAAAATCCCTCAGCTTTAAGAAACTTTGTAGTGCCTCCTCTAAAACTGGTTGTCTGATGGATAATACACTCTTTGTGGAAGTTTAAGTACAAATTTAGGCACAAGAAAATTAGATCCGAAAGGAAAACTGCGAGGTTTCACCAAAAATACCCTACGGAGTTAAACTGAATATGTACTAGATGGATGTAACAGGCATAGAAAAAAATTAAAATGTAAAACTGTGCCTATAAAAAAAAGCTGTGATAAAAATAAGAACCCATGCTCAGAAAAGAATAGCTGGGGCTGGCTCCCAGTGTGGCCTGGCAGAGGAGCCCCATTCACAGGCCCAGTTACACACGTTCTTTTCTGAGAGAACGTAGAGCGAGCAACTAGGTCCTCCTGAATCATTTTGGTTTGGGGCTTGGGTTTCTTTGTTATTTGTTTTTACTTTGTTTTGTTTTACTGAAATGACTACTGGTGTTGTATTGCTGCATGTACTTAAAACCTTGATGTGTCTCATAAGGGCTCAGTGTATTTCATTGACCAGAAATGATTCCAATACAATAATCAAGCTCTGCCTCGTCCTCTGTCCCCCTTCAAGGGGGATGATAAATGTTGATGTCCCTTCACTCAGGTGCCTGTGTCAAAGAGAACAATATTTTATGGCTTAATGAAAGCAACAGAAAAGAATTTATTAAGTGATCAAAATAGAAAATAAGAGTGGGAAAAACCTGAATTGCCCACTCTTCCTTAGAAGATACAGGTGAACTTGTCCTTAATATCCAGTTGTCGTTCTCTTTGGCATATCAAGGAAAGCTAAATTCTCATAAGGAATGGAATAAAATTGTAACAGATGGACACAATTCTTGAAACATAAGTGTAGGAAAAGATGCATTAAGTGAGTATCCCTCTCCAGAAGACAGCTGTAGGAAAAGTATGGCAATTAGCGTAGAGAAACCCCCTCCCTCACAGTTTCCTTTCCATGGTTTTATAGCACTGGCCATAGGTCAAGTTAAACCTGGACATGCATGTATAATAAAATTGTAATGAGGTACAGAAGAGAAGTAACCCTTCGAAAATTAAAGCATTCATAGACTATAGCAGAGAGTATTTCAAGCATCAGAAGGAAGCAGTGATAACAACAAAGTTAATGGTGGTTTTTTTTTTTTACACAAAGCAAACAGACAGACTTAAAAGACACATTTCCTGTGCAATTGACTGCTTTATGAACCTGTGTAACACCACACGGAGTATCTGGAAAGATATACAACTGACAATATAGTTCTGAATACCAGTAATGTCCCTCCAGAGTCAGAACGTGTCCTATGCAGATATGCTGCATAGGTTTATGTCAACATAAACCTATGTAACACAAGCTAATGTCATCTGAGAGAAAGGAGCCTCAACTGAGAAAATGTCTTCATAAGATCAAGCTGCAAGCAAACTTATAGGGTGTTTTCTTAATTAGAGACTGGTGGGAGAGCGCCAAGGCCATTGTTGGTGGTCCCATCCTTGAGCTGGTGGTTCTGGGTTCTATGAGAAAGCCAACTGAGTAAGCCATGGTGAGCAATTCAGGAAGCAGCACTCCTCCACAGCTGCTGCATCAGCTCCTGCCTCCAGGTTCCTGCCCTGTCTGAGTTCCTGTCCTGACTTCCTTCAGTGATAAACAGTGCTGTGGAAGTGTAAACTAAATAAACCCTTTCCTCCACGACTTGCTGTTTGGTCATGGTGGGTTTTTGTTGTTTTAGTTAGTTAGTTGGTTAGTTAGTTAGTTAGTTAGTTAGGTTATTGATTAGTTAGTTCTAGACACTAGCACCTCAGTATATGCTCATCTGAAATGGAGAATAGAAACTCTGACTAAGATAGCACGTAAACTGGTTTCTATTAATCCTTTAGTCCCTTTAAAAATACATTTTAAATTATTCTTTTAAAATAGAGTGAGCCACCCAGCGTTCCCACCTTCTATTTGAAAAATCTGTTTGCTGGCAACGTCCAGTTGTTTCTAAAATCAGTCAAATGTTTCTTCCAAAGGTCAGAGATTTGTTATTCATTTTGCTATTTTGCAGTTGCAGTGGTTTAAATGAGGACATCCCCAAGAGGCTCAGGTGTTTGCACCCCAGTTGGTAGCACTGTTTGGGGGAGATTTAGGAGGGACAGCCCTGTGGGAGGAAGTGTGGCACTAGAGGCAGGCAGGTCACTCCCTCTGTATCTTCCTTGTAGTCAAGAATGTGAGCTCTCAGTTTTCTGCTCTGGTTGTCATGCCTACCTGTCTGGCTGTCTGGTGCCCTGATACCCTGCCCCTCTCCAATGATGTGATGGACCCTTACACCTCTGTAACTGTAAGTTCAGATAAACCTTTCCTTCTATAAGGACTTTAGGTCACGGTATTTTATCACAACAATAGAACAGTGGCTATTATAGTAACTAATAATAAGGAAAGCAGGATCGTTGAAAGTGGTAGAGGCTTCATCGCCCATTTCGGATGAGCATATACTGAGGTGCTAGGATCTGGGACTAACTAATCAATAATAACAACAAAAAAAACCCCTAAAATCTAATCCAGTGAATTTGGGGTTTATTGTCTCAAAAACTTAAATAAAATTTATAGACAAAGAGAATTTAAGTTTAGAACATACTTTTATTAGAGAGGTAGAGGTGGGGACTTAAGAAAGAAATCAGAGCTCTGAAGCTTCTAGAAGCGAAGTACCACTGATGACTTAGCCCAGAGGCTTCCCATGGGGCTTAGGTATGAGGACCATAGGTGAGGAGTGGGAAATGAGCACTCAGTTCAGTCTGCCCATCCTTGAGGGGTCCAGACACCTCTGCGTTTTTGGTCAGGTGCTCATATACAGTTTCCAGGCATAGGTATTTTTTCCGGTGTGCAAACAGGGCAGAAAGATAAGGAGCATCTAATGAGAAACCAGACCTTTCTTCTGACATTCTTGGCTTCCAGCCAAGACAGAACAAAAGCAGTTTCTGGATTCCACACAAGAAAAGTAACTAGAATGGTTTGCTGTTGGATTCCCTGCCCCAGCACTGCCGAATAGTACCCATTGCCTGCTATCATCACTATGAAACTGTTGAACCACTATTAAAGGTACCCAATGATGGAGACGGTGGCAAGAAACTTTCCACAGACTGAGAAATTAAAATCACTTTGATATTTAATAACTAGTTTCATTGAAATAAAATATGTGCATGAGTTAACACCTTAGCTGAAATATGTATTGGGGGAGTAAATCTTGAATTTAGTTTTAATAACCACTTTGTCTTCTGCATACACATAGGACTAAGTTTGTAAAAACACATTGTATGCTCAACACGTTATTGCAAATTAAATCGTGAAATCCGTGATTTTACAAAAAGATAGTTCTTATTTTTATTTTTAGTGTAGGTTTAGGTATATAAGTGCAGGTGCCTGCAGAGGACACAGGGAGCTTTAAACCCCTTGGAGCTGGAGTTACAGGGGAATGTGAGCCACCCGACGTGGGTGCTGGTTACCAAACCCCTGTCCTCTCCAAGAGCAGCAAGTGCTTTTAACAACTATGTCTTCTCTCCAGTCCCAAACCCCACGCCTTTAAAAAATGTGTTTGAGTGAAACTTATAATGAATAATTAACAATGATTAAAAACACAAAACAATATAACTGCTTTAATTCCTCAGCATGTAGATGCTGGAAATGAATTCCTTTGTTATAGCCATAGAAAGACAAGGGCATCTCTATTTATTATGAATTTAAATTTAACACACTGCAGCATCTCTTCTTATATTTTCCCCAGTAATTAAGTGTTGATTCTCTGTCTTTGGATTAATTCAATGTTTATGATGTCGAAAATAGACCAGGTGCTCCATTGAGAATGTTGCTTGCTTAACACCTACTATGTGCTGTCCTTCCCCAGTTATCAGTGATATTAATGGGTTTAGCTAGCACCTACTGTGTGCTATCCTTCCCACAGGTATCAGTGATATGAATGGTGCTTGGTTAACACCTACTGTGTGTTGTCTTTTCCCCAGGTGTCAGTGAAACACAAAGTCCTCCATTCATTGCAAGAATGACCTTGAAAATTCGGGCTGCATGCTGCCCTGCACTGTGCTGTTCTCTTGGGATTCTGATTCTCTAGTCCAACAACCTAGGTTTCTTTCCAAGCAACCCTAGGCAGTGGGTTTCATTGGGCGGCAATCATTTTTTCCAACAGTTTAATTGTAGTCTTCTCACACAGATTTAATTGTAGTCTTCTCACACAGATTTTCGACTACACACATTGACTTTCTTACAATCTGTCCCCACTCAAAATATTCAGTGAGGCCTTACTTGGGTACAAGAAGCATCACAATTCAAATCAAATTGGATTTGAAGAGTTTCTCTAAGCAGATCCCTCAGGTTTGATGCTGATTTCATAGATTGTTAACCCAGTCTTGTCAACTTGCCTGACGTTGGCCTAACAGCATCATATCCAACCCCTGGCCTTTACCCAGGACACACATCCTGTGCCCAGCTCCAGTCTTTTGAATTCTCATACACTTACCCCCGCCTCCCACATGCGTGATTTTCACAGTGCCCAGAACCTATGCAGGGTATTGCATCCGGTGTGTTGATTCAGTCTCATCAGTGTCGTCTGTGCATTATGTAACCTTGAGGCCTGGTCCCAGCTGGAGATGTTCTGCCCAGTGTGGTCATCTCTCCCAACTTTAGCCTTTCCAGGCTACTACTGTAACCTCCACACTTTGTCCACAGCGCCCCATCCTCTGCCAGATCCACACTGATGAGTCTCCCAAACCACACCTGCACACATTGCCTCCCCAAACTCATCCTGAGTCACACATCCTGTGCATTGAACCGGTCTGGTTAATATCACCTGTGTCATTCTCGGTTCCATAGGCTTGGCTATGGTTGCACTGTGTATGTAGGCAAAACCTGAAGAGTCCCACCTGTACTATTCCCAACCCCTAAGTCTTGCTTTGGTCACACAGTCTGTAAACTATATGAGAATAGTCAGTGTCTGAGACCACAGCCCACCCGATAAAATAAAGATATTACATTCTAAGCAAGGGAATAATTAATCAAGAAATCATCATAACCCTAAACATATATGTGCCAAACTCTGGCACACCTAATTTCATTAAAATTAATATGAACTTCCAAGACACAAATTAGCATCAACCCACTAATAATAGGAAATTTAAATACCTACTTTCTCCAGTATACAGGTCATCTGGAAAAAAAGAACATAAAACATCATAATTAAATGACATAATATATTAAATAGACCTAACATTTATTTACAGGGTATTTGTCCCAAACACCAAAGAATATATGTTCTACTCAACAGTACATGGAGATTTCTCTAAAAAGACCACATCCTGGAACACAAATAAATCTTAACAAATTCAGAAAACTTTAAACAGCTTTATGTATCATCCATAATGCAATAAAATGTAAAATAAAAAGCAAATGAATCTCTAGTAATTGCACAAATCCATAGAGCTTAAACAGCATATTTTTGAAAAGTAAACTGGTCAAAGAAATTAAGAAAAAAATTAGTTTTGGAATTAAATACAAAAACAGAGCACAGTAAAACCTCTGAGACACCTTAAAATCAGTCTTATAAAAAAATTTATTGATCTAAGCTCTTATATGAAAAAATATTCAGGAAGAACACAAATAGATGAGTTAATGATATAACTGAAGAATTGGGAGTGGGGAAGAAGAAAACCAAATCTAGTAGACTATGAGGAAAAATAATGATCAAAACAGACATTAAAGAAATAGAAATAAAGACAGTTGTACAAAGTATTAGTGAATCTAACATCTGTTTCTTTGGGAAGATAAGCAAAACTGGGAAACTCAGCTCAATTATAAAGGAATTAAAGAGGAATTTTTCAAAACTTAGTACTCCATTAATACAGCAGACCTAAAAGAAATGAATGTTTTTTTGATATGTGGTTTTGACCAAACTTAAGAGTCATGACCTGTGCTCTAAACCAAGTCCAGTCACCTGTCTTAAGTAAACTGATTAAAAGAGTCATGTTAATACCGAAAAGTGCTAGGAGAAATTTTTTAATGTATGACTATACTAGCAAGAGGGACAAAGAGATCCAAGGATAGCTCCCTCCCAGACCATATTTGGGGTCCTTTACTGAGGTTAAAGTTTAGATACAAGACAAGAAGCAGAGGTGGCTTCAGCAAGACAATTTAAAGAATCATTGCTTTTCTTATTACTGAGAAACCAGGAACCATGATTCTGGGTATGCAGCAATTTTCTAATTATATTTTGCCTGTTTATTTTTCCTTTTGGTGCCAGCATACATTATTGTACAAAATATTGCATTCAGTGATGTTTTTACACTTGTACACAATGCATTTTGGCCAGTTTCATGCCTACCCTTAGTCTCTCTTGTCTCCCTTCCTTATTCCCAATAGAACATTTTTATGGGGCATAAATCTTTCCAAATACTTTATCTCCCATTAATGATTCAAATCTTTCACATCCATCACTTGGCCACTAATCATGTATTCATATTTCTTCTGAACTGTTGATCATTTGACCGGTCTGTTAGTCAATGCCTATAAATTCAGTACAAATCTGTCACCCTAGTCATTACTACTTCCGTGTAATGAAGTTTTGTTGTATGATTGATCTCTCTGTATCACTGTTGTTCAGGACCACACAGACTGAGATGATGATGTGGTTTCCTTTCAGCTAAGGCAGTACCGTGTTTAGGCTAATCTACAAAGCTCCCTTGAGTTCTTCTTCCTCAGATGACTTGACATTGGAAAGTAGGTACCCATAAGGCTATGATCCTGATGAGGTAGAGCTGGTAGAACGGTTGACTTCCTCGTGTAATTTACTTATTCACATGCTTGAGTCAGCATGGGTTAAACACGGCCATGAAGTGTGCAGTGCAACTGAGGAAGCTTTCCAGCTTGATGGATCCCATAGCATCTGGCCCACGAAATGCACATTGAGTTTCCAGATGCCTTGATTTCCATGGCCTGGTGCTCACTCTCTACTGAAACCACCAAAAGACAGGAATTGTTTCTCTATGTCAGCTATTCAGAAAGCATTACTGGTAGTCCTCTGAGAGTGACATTTCATTGGGGTTTAAAGTCACAATCATTTTCACAAGAACATTTAAGGATTTTCCATGGTTAAATATTTTTGCTTTCCAGTGATTATATGTTGACTACTAATCTCCACTGTAGGACTCTAAGGGAGCAACTAGGTCATAATTTGGGATCCTCATAAACGGCATGGAGCCCTTATAAAAACAAATGACCCAGGACTGAAGAGTCACTTTCTGGTTTACATGGCCACCTGTTCAATATATCTCTCTGTGCATTGCAGAGATAGAGAAAGGAAACAATCTCTCTTGTTTGTTTAGAAGAATTAGAAATGAATTCATGTTGCATATGCCAGCCAGTCATTAGTATTTTCTAATTGAAACCCCACGGGATGAATGCAACGTTATCTATTGGTTTTCCCTGTGTTGACACTTTCACTAACACTGCAAAAGACCTGTACACTGAAATCCTGTCATTTCTACTGTGAGCCAGACACAGGCACCAAACAACTTAAGCTTCTAGATTGTAGGGCACTTTTAAAATTACTGCTATTACGGTTGTTTGTATTTGATATAAAGCTGAAATAATCTACTAGGATTATTTTCTCCTTTCTTTTCCAACAACATGGTTTTTGGAGACTGGATTTTCATTATATACATAACCAAAAAAGCATTGCAATTGACTGACAAGAAGCAGATATGACAATATGGTTTTCTTCTACTACACCACTCATTAAAGTGACTACAAATTATTAAAGGATTCTTTTACATCTACTAATTTCGTAAGTTTTCTTCATAACCACTTATATTTTTTTATAACCACTCATATTTTAGTAGTCATTTATTATTAAATAAATTTGTACATAATTACTTTTAATTCTCTTTTTTAATTCCCCTAGTTTTAGTTTCTAATATATGGAATAAAACATTATATTATCATTTTCACAGTTTTACTTCTATTGACACACACACACACACACACACACACACACACACACTATACCACACACACACAAACTCCTGAGAGCTAAATGTGGTGACTCATATCTGTAATCACAGAACTGGAGTGTAAAGGCAGGAGAATCAGAAAATCACAATAGTCCTCAGATATATATATATCTTGAAGTCTGTCTGAACTATATGAAAAACTTCTCTACAAACAAACAATAGAATTTCTGAGGGAGAAAAAAGTAAAAGTAGCAGTTGGAAAGATGATTCAGCCACTAAGAGCACTGGCAGATCTTCTAGAGAAAGTGAGATATTCAATTTCTAGAACCCACATGCTGTTTACAGTCATCTCCAACACCAGTGCCAGAGGATCTGATGTCCTCTTCTGTCCTCCATGATCACTGCACACAAATGGTTCTCAGTTCTGCATGTGGGAAAAGCACACATACAAAATAAAGGCAATGCTTAACTTTTTAACATAAGGGCAGATTTTCTACAAAGTAGAAAGAATTAACTGATTGCATCTTACCTTCCAAATCTACAGGAACTCATATTGAGTCCCAAATCATGGCTACTCTGTCTATTTATACCGTCTAGATTCAATAAGATCATCAATTCCAAATAACAGAGATGCCTGAACTGTATCTGTACCAAGCGAGGAGAATTAGTTTTCTTTATTTCTTATTAAAAGTTTTGATTGGGAGACATCTCAGTAAACTCTTTAAAAAAAAAACACCCCTGTATGTCCTCATATCTCACCTCAGTTCTAAGAGCCCTGTCAGGATTCAGCTTTTAGTAACAATGTTTGTAAGGTGCTCTGATTTTTCTGGTTTTTTCATGTAAAACAGGTCCCAGATTAATGTCTGCTTTGTTTATTTTGTTTTTAATGTTTCATCAAAGCAGCCAGCCTTTCCATCTCTGTTAAGCTTGTCTCTAGAGATCTGAGGGTAACAAATGCAAGCCACTAAGAAGGAGTTTCTTTCTTCTCTTTTTATTTATATTTTAGCTTATTTTTACATTTATCTATTTATGTACCCCCTTCTCTCTCTCTCTCTCTCTCTCTCTCTCTTTCTCTCTCTCTGTGTGTGTGTGTGTGTGTGTGTGTGTGTGTGTGTGTGTGTATACAGGTGCACATATATGCCATAACACAGGAATGGCGATCAGTGAACAAATTGCAGGAGTTGACTCACTTCTTCATTCACGTGTACTCTAGAGATGGTCAGCCTTGTCAACAAGTGTCTTTATTTGCTGAGCTGTTTAAAGGATCCAGGACATAAACGTTCTAACTACAAGGCCCAAAACCCTGGAGCAAATCAGTGTAGTAGTATATCTGTATGTCCTAAAGAAGAGGAATGTACAAAATTTTCTACAGATTAGTAGTAAGACGGAGTTGAAACATTTATACCATGAAGTAACTAAGTTGTTATATTTTCTTAATCAGAGAAGACTTTCCTGATTATTATGGAGAAAAATGCACTCAGAACATCACCACAGTGGTGATGATGCTTTGTTCTACTGGAGAGACTACTTGTGCATCAGCTAGAGTTGGAGTCACTAAATGATTGATGTCATAATCATCATCATTCTCCAAGATCCATTTTATGTTAAGATCACAGCATTAATTCTTACGTGTATGTGATAGATAAAAGTACTCCACGAGTGTGAAGTGGCTGCTAGGCAACATATCTTTGGCATCCCCAGAACGTATGACCCTTTGTTCATCATTTTCATGAGAGTGGAGATGCCTGGCTCCTCCAGTTGTCATTTCTCTAATACCTCACCCAATAAGTCAAAGAATGCATAAGTTTGGAAGTTTTCTGAGTACGTCTAGCTGCATGCATACAGACTCTAATAACTCTTTGATTATTTGGCTTTCAAATACACTTTAAAAAAAGTTCCCACTTATTATCTACCTCTGTAAGTTTTAATTCTTCACCATCAACAATTATGCCTTTGCAGATTCCCAAAGTTTATTAAAACCTCCAATTCCATATTATTCAATAATATATTCTAGAAGAATATCTCCTTTCCTCTGTGCATAGGTATTCTATTATGACCATAGAGACATTATTTAAATTTCAATTACCTTTCAGACACCATAAAAGAAAGATTAAACATATTCTAGTAAAATTATTTCAGACATCTTGCTAGAGTCTCTTTGGTACCTCTTTCTTTCAAGACAAACTGCTTTTAATAAACAAGCATTGCAGCAGAGACAATAGTTGAGGAAATGTTACTGTTATCAGATTAAGCAGAATTTTATTTCTAGAAGCCACCTCATAATCGGTGAGACACCATAAACGATTTATGTTTGTCGGTACATTCTCATCACCACCTCTTCCTCCGCAGCTGAAGTTAGTTCCTTGCTCTGCCCAAACACTTCATTTTCCTTGCAGTCAGGACCCTCATGCAAACATCAGCATCTTTCATGTCAATCTCTGTCCTGCACGGAATAAACGCAGCGTTTCTCCCTAGTGCTGAGACAACTCTCGGCAGTTTATTTCTCCTGGCTCTGTGACTGGGAATCTTCTACATGCTGTCAAAGAAGGTAGTCATGGACAGCAGTCGTGGAGTTGATCATTCGGAATAAACCCATCATGGTCTCCTCATCTAACTAAATATTCGTACTCTTTATTACCTTTGTCAATCTCTTCAATGCAGGGAGACTGCTCATTTGTTTCCCAGCTGCCCAAACCCAAATAATAACAAAGAAACTATATTAATTATAACACTGTTTGGCCAATTAGCTAAGATTTCTTATTAACTAAATCTTACATCTTAAATTAATCCATTTCTAATATTCTTCGTATCACCATGAGGCTGTTGCTTACCAGATAAAGTTTCAGCATCTGTCTCCTGTGGCAGCTACATGGAGTATCTTTGACTTCACCTTCTCTCTCTTTCTCTCTCTCTCTCTCTCTCTCTCTCTCTCTCTCTCTCTCTCTCTCTCTCTCTCTCTCTCTTCAGATTTCTTGCCTGGCTAAGCCATTGGTCAAAACAGCTTTAATCATTAACCAATAAAAGAATCAATACAGAATACCTTTGAGAAGTAGATTCTACAAAGCCTGTGGCACAAACTATTATAACTACCTCTAGTTTTTTAATCTCACTTTTTAAATCCAAAAATAGCAATTTACCCATATTAATGAATACAATGGAATATAAAATATTTTCTTATTTTTTTCTGTTTCTGCCTGCCCCTCATTTTCTATATGCATTTTATCAATATAAATTAGTATTATAAATTATAAAACTTACAATGTGTTTTCATGTATTTATTTTTTACAATGTAGTTTTAAATAGTTTGAAACTTCTTGAAGTCTTTGGTTATCTATGTGGTGGTAATCAAGAATGAGAAAAGACAGAAACTTAGAACTTTCGAAAGCATTAAAGTGAAGCCTGACTCTGCCCATCAGATGTGAAAAAGGTTGTACCATCTGACAAAGGCTATGAATTTAGTGTTTGGAAGGAAGCTTGCCATTGTGTGACTCCTTCTCCATGTACCATTCTCAACATGGCTTCTAATGTGAGACAAGACTTTAACTTTCACTAGTGAGACTAGTGAACACGTTACGCCTTAATATAACAATACAGACTCCTAAATCTACTGGCTTGGCAAGACAGCCTTGTAACTTTAAGAAACAGAATATTCTCTTACAGGAAATATATGGATTCCCTTTCACTGTGATGCTGAGAATTAAACATTTTAGTCCATTGTTTTGTATATTAAACTCCCGAGTATGTAGTGATATTTCATTTGTATTTTAATAAGTAAAGTTTGCCTGAAGATCAGAGAGTAGAACAGCCCCACTGGTCAGCCTTACAGACCAGGCAGTGGTGACACACACCTTTAATCTCAGTAGCCACACTAGTTGCCATAGAAACCAGGTGGAATGGTGCATGCCTTTAATCCCAGACCTAGACAGGAATATAAAATGGGAGGAGACAGGTTTCAAATCCAGTCTCAATCTGAGATTCCTGGAGGCAGGATCACCATTTTCAGACTAAGGTAGAGGTCAGAGCCAGTGACTGGTTGTTTTGCTTTTCTGACCTTCAGATTGAACCTCAATATCTGTCTCTGGGTTTTTATTGATTGTGCCACACAAATAAAATTAAAATTTGTAATTTTCCTCATAGTCTGTGTTTCCTGTAAATATAGAGCAGGGCTGTATCCATTGTCATCACCTTTTCATCACCCTGCACCAAGATTGCTGTCCTTCACTATGCTCTTCATGCCAGATTAAAAGGAATGTTTAAATATCCGTTTCACCTCAGATACTGCTAACACCCTTTTTCTCTGGTAATAACTCTTCAACACTGCCTTAAAGTCACATAAACAAACCCAGATATCCGGTGTTTGCTATTTGTTTGTTACTCATAGACATATTCAAAACCCAAAGTATATTAGTCTATGATAGGATATAATCAGCATGAAACGTGGCTGTTTTAAATTTACAAGGTATTAATGCAGGAGGGGAGGTGTTTGTAAACAGTTCTGAATGACGGAGGAGTGACATCGACTTTGGGCATTTAAGAATGAGTTGCGGAACATATCGGATTAGGCTGTGTCATCTGCCATCATCAAACATGTGTGTGACAGGCAGAAATGACTGACTTAAAGATCACTCTGTGTTTACTGCCTGCGGTTGTGAAGCTGTCGTTGACAACTATTGAAGAACCATGCTGCATCTGTTAAATCAGTACTAAGAAATATATGCCCCAACCTTTGCCTTTTGATACCTTTCAAGCCAGTGTCTTACTGGGCACTAACACCTGTATTAATGTTACCAGAAAGAAACCAAGTACCTTCCTGGCTTTGTTTGACAGTAGCAATGGCCTACTAGTTATTCGCATGGTCTTAAATTTACTTTCATACTTCAAAATTAAGCAAGTACATTTGATCAATTAAGTTCAAATCATGTAAAAAAATATGTACTAAATAAATCTGGAACACAGGCTTATTGACATAAAGCTTCTGAATTTAAAGATGGCACAGGCATAGGTAGGATAGAGTGGATGTTTTCAACCAACCCATTATGTTCACTAATTCCCTTGATTAAAAGACAAGAAAAAGCGATAAGAGGGGTTCCTACTAAAGAACTCTTTGAGTCACCTCTTTTCTTCTTGAGATCAAATTGCTCATGAGGATAGGTTAAGCAGACTACATACTGAAACAACGAACCAGAGATAAGGAGCAATCATAGCGTATTTAAGCACACTATCCATATTGGTTAAATGTGGACGCAGCAAAATGTTTGGTGTTTTATCCAGACCATTTTTGAAAGAAATACTCAACTAGCAAATTAGAGCAATAGTCATCTGAATTATAGTGGCCATTATTGAACCAATGTTCAGCCTGTGGTGCATACCTTAGTCTTTCTGTATTCAGTAAGACCAATATCAGTGTTAGCTTCCAAATTCTTGAATCAATTCATGGAAGTAATGAAAAATCAACAAAAGCCGCTCATAGGTTAAATAGATTGTATGAGTGTGTACTTAGGAAGACTCAGATGAAGAAACATGTGCATATCTGTTGATTTTCAGATCCACTCTCACCGCAGGGAACACTGGTGTAAATCCCTTTGAAATGCTGAGTTAAAAGAAGAACCGGCACTTATTAGGAACCCAGTGCTCTCTATATTTGGCTGTGTAAATGAATCTGTGTAACTGCCTCGATTCCACAGATAGCCTGTGTCATCCATATTTCTCCCCTGCTTACTCCATCCAAAATAAAAAGAGCAGTTCAGTTATGGGACCAGCCTTCTCACGACACCCTAGCTCTGTGGTTCTTTTGACGTAGGTAGAAATCAGAATGCCAAGATGAAGTGGGAATTAGTTACCCTTAATTGACGAGTGAATGCTACCAGCAAATGGATGTGGATCAGTTTCAGGCTGCTGAAATGGAAAACACAGATTAAGGAGAATTTTCAAAGGATAGTTTATTTTGGTAATGGGTTCAACGTTTCTTCTAGAAATGGCATCACTCCCAAGATGAAACCCAAATAAAATCACTGCAATTTTGAGTTAGATTGAAGAGTGGAGAAGCTCATACAAGCCCACTCAAGGAAAAAAAGGCTTTTGGAACAGATTGGTGCCACTTAGGTTGAGATGAAAAATTCCCTTGGCCACGCAGAGCAGAACTGTAATGTGCTGCATTGCGGTATTTTCAAATTATAGCTTGCTTCTTATTGTGTGGATATTGAAATATGAATAAAGTTTATGTTCTAGCTTTATTTACAATCTGTACATGTTTGATATCTCTTTCCCTTGTAGGCAACAGATATTTTTCTATAATTGGGACTGTTCTGCCAAAATAAATATTGAGAGATTTGAATGAAATTGTTAGGCTTTCGAGACCCTATGGTCTTCCATATTGTATCATAATTCAGTGTCTTCCTAATTGCAGCTCTGGTTTGGGTCTGTGTTCGCATCCCTCTCCCTTCTGAACGGCTACTGCTGCTAACTCCCCATTTTCACTCCATCGTGACTCTGCCTTGATGGGACTCTAGATTGCCATTATCCCAGCTCTAATTCACAGCATTTACTCATTGCCTTCAAATTTAACGAGCTGGTTGTTTACTTTCATATTTCTGAGGAATAAAATGGGATCTCACTTAACTTTAAGGTCAGCAAATCTTTATTTTGTATCATTATTCTGCTCCAATCTTTCTATGAACACCAAAATTTCAATACAATCTTTTTAGTAGCTCATAAATTTCTGTACTCACCCAAAATGTGATGTACATAGTTTTCTATCATAATTATTGGTTTACACACAGTTCTATTCCAACACACACACACGCACACACACACACACACACACACACACACACACACACACCTCTTCTTATATCAACCATTTTCTTCACAGAAAATAATTAATTTCTCTTCACTGATGCATTGAACACTTGGAAACAGTTTCAGGAAGTGCTTAGAGATATTTGTATGGATATCTTTATTAGAGTGCAGTCTAACATACCATTCTCAACACTCGGACTGGCAGGCCTTTTCTTTATGTCCATTGAAATTCCACAAAGGAAGGCGGTGACAGTTTGCCTTCAGGCTATAGAAGTACTCCTTGCTCCATGAACTAGTAGTTGCTCTTTGAATGTTTTCACGGGATAAAAAAGTATAAGAGACCAAAGTCAACACAAAGTCACACACAATGCTAAGGTCATAACCGCTGATATCTCACGGAAGAAAACAATTTTCGTGGAGACTTTCCCGAGTCAGTATACACACCTTCGTGAGAACTGAGTAAGCATGCGGTGTGAACAGCAGTGTAGGGGATTTTAAGGCTAACACACCTGGAGCTAACAATTGAATTTCCTTCATCCCAGCTCTAGGACTTATTCAAGCTTTGGAAAGAGACAAATTGATTCCTTCTCTAGGCTGCTTCCACCTAGCTCTCCAGCTGCTGATGCTGCTGCTTTTCCTCCTTCTCCTCCTTCTCCTTCTCCTTCCTCCTTCTTCTTTTTAATAGACGGCTGATCAGAACATATAGAGAGATTCTTGCTCAGGAACTATCTACTTTGTTTAGCTGTGATTTTTTTCACTTGTTTTTTTTTTTTTGGTTTTCTTTTTATTTCAGTATTGGTTTGTTCACAGAGTTTTGTTTTGCTTTGTTTTTGTTGCTGTTTTGTTTTATTTTTTGACTTTACTTTTCAAACTTTTCCCAATGTGAAAAGTATCTCTATATCATGTTTAAATTATTCATACTTTCAAAGTGCTTAGTGTATTAAAGCTGAGTAGATATTCTCCATACTGAACAGGGGGGTCAATGGAATAAAAGTTTTCAGTGACTTGCCATGTCCAATGTCGATTCTATGTGCTATCTCAACTCCCCTCCAATATTAGCACACTGACTGGATGCCCAAGAATGCAATTCCTTTCTCACAGTTTATACTTATAGTTAGCATGTGATGCAATAAATTAAAGAGTTGAATCTGACATGACCAATCAAACCTCAGGTGTCTGATGTAAATCTCAAGCCACCAGTACTTCTGACTCAATAGCTCTTCAAGGTCCATGATTTGCTAAAACAGACCACAGACACTTTGCTTTACTCAGGCAATTCACTATAGAAGACAGAAAACTATAACCAAATAAAGGGTTCCATAGGATATGGTTTAAATGGGTTCCAAGTGCAGGACCATCTGCTCCTTTTGAGTAGGCGCCTGCCACCTCTCAATATGTGAGTGTGCTGAGCAATCTAGTTCTTGGAACCCAGTAGTTTAGAGTACTTTACGAGCATTTTGTTTCATAAGTATGTTAGGTGAAATCATTGACTACTAGTAATTTAAATTCAATTTACAAACTTTCTCTTTTCACCACATCTAAAAGGCAAGGGTCTAAGGCTAGTCTGAAGTTTTTCGGGTTATTAACTAGCATAGCAAAAATACTCCTAACTTAGGTTTCCACAATTTTATCAAAAAGAGGAGTAAAGGCCAATTTTCAATACCATAGTAGACATTTTGGCTAAATAACTGAATAAACATATTTTAAACATGGGGTTAAAAACCAATCATAGAAAAGGTAAAAAAAAAATTACTAGCAACTCTCATGGAATCCTTATATTCAGATTACAGTGATGGAATTTGGAAGGCAATTATGTAAGTTTGAGTGTTTTTTTTAGTTTCCAGAAGTGTAAATGCCACAAACATAACAGGATCCACTGACACCAAAGACACACGCATGCACATGTGTACATTGATCTGTAGAAGCAGTTCATCTAATGCATAAACCGAGTTTCTGGTTCTAGACACCATCATCCATTTGGCATAAGAACAAAGAGAATCTTCATATCATCATAAAACTAGAAATTATGTTCTTTTGTTTAAAAATGGGAAGCGGAGCTTAGTCAAGGCTGTGGAAAATTCTTTTCTAAATCATTGCACAGTATTTTTTATATAATTCTCTGGAAATCTTTAAAGAAAGAATTACAAAGACGTGACCAAGACTCACTATGCCAAGCAGTCTTATCAACTAATCAACTTTTAAAATTCCATAGCAAGGACACCTAAAATACCATTTCTCAGCCATGCTTCAGTGTTCTGGGGATGAACTCATGTCCCTTATATCAGAAACACCTTGACTTCCGGGTGGCAAAGCACATATAAAAATGGAAAAGTGATGGACTCTACATCATAAATATGTATTTATATTACAGAGGGACTGGAAAGGCTGCTGCTGGTATCTCAAGCCATGAAAGCCCTGCTGATGTCCATGTCACCTCCTCTAGGAAAAGAGACCCACAGACTATGAGGAGGCTTTCTGTTGTCACTGGAAACACTGAAATTGCTGGCCCCATCACTCTGAGACCTTCACTAACCAGATCCATGTAGCCTTGAAAAAATTCCTTCGTCCTTTCTGGACACGTCTTCATGGGTAAAGCCAGCGGCGTATTTGCATAGTTACTTTATTTCTAATCAAGGTAAAGAGGAAACAACATAGACTCAGTGACAGACCTCACTGAATCTTCTCTTAGAGGAATAATTCTGTCTAAGTAATTCAAATTTTGTCATCAAAGACTTAGTCTTTAAAGATAACCTGCAACAAAGTGTTCACCAAAACATGTGACATTTAGTACTAAAGTGAAGTGTTTGGTTACCTGAACCCTAGGAGACACATTTGGCTTGCAATACTATTTCTTTTTGATTTACTGCTGTACCCGTTCCTGTTAGAGCCAGCCATATCTCACCGACAAAGCACTTTGGTCATCACAGTGGTCTTCACTTCCTTTGGGAGCCTTCCTGAAGGACTCTCCTTCTGTAATTTCATGTCATCCCCTTATCCTCAGTCCCTCTCCCACTCCTGCGCTTTGCTGATATCCTGTAATTTGTTTGCACGCTTGGTTATGATGGGCAGGAAATGAATTCTTTTTACTACTAGAACCCATACTAACTAAAGTTAGCTTCTTGTACTACTTTCCTGCTACTATAAACCCACACTAACTGCAGCGTTAGGGAGAATGCAGTAATCTAGACTTACTAATTGTAAAGGGAAACATTCCTTTCAAAGAATATTTTTAAGAATGAATCATCAATCACAGCAACCAAACTATCCAACAGGTTATAAGGAAAAATAGCCAATACCACGTGGCTGAAAGATTTAAGCTCTGTTAGGGTTTTTAGAGTTGAATCAAAGGTACCATCACACTGGAGCCATCTTAGGTTTATACCAGTGAACAGCATCAGTATTATCTAAACCTTCACATTTTCACTTCATGAATTTGAAATCAGATACAGAGATTCTAATCCACAACTATTCTAGCTGCATTGGTACAGTAGAGTGATGTGCTGTGGGTATGATAAACCAAAGACATACCATCTTCTAAAATTTAGTCCTGATGGACAAACCCGGCTCTATGACCATCTATTGAATATTGAAGGTTTATTTTCTCTGGATCTGACCTGGACCTGTGGAAGACCTTTTAACTCTGGTTATGTCACAGATCCATGACTATAGAACAGGATTTTCTTTGATGACTATACATTAGAGATATTGATGGAGCTTTAACATATTCAGATGTCTGACCTTTTCCAACATGATCCCATCATAGGAGGTCTGAAGATGGTCTTTCCAACTAACCAAAAAACATTAGTCTGTAATGAAATCTCCCATATAGGAATGGCTATGGTCAGATTTGAATTCTATGATTGATCACATAACATCATTGGTGCAAGCAAGCATTTACATGGTGTGTGTGTGTGTGTGTGTGTGTGTGTGTGTGTGTGTGTGTGTGTGTGTGTGGTTTGCCGGTCTGTCTGCCTGCATGCCTGTCTGTCTTTCTGCATTAATATACAAATGTTGGAATATGTTTTTAAGTAGATTGGTAATGAAGTTTGGAAATCCAAGTGAAGCTTTCACCTAGAGTTCTAACGTGCATTAGTGAGGACAAATGGGCACACTTAGCATGGCAGATATGTTCAAAGGGGCTTTGCAGAATGAATGGTATGGTTGAATAAAACTTTGCAGTACTTTCATTTAACTGAATTTATGTTCTTAACTGTGGTACTTTTGACTAATGAATAAAATTATTAAGAGATAATTTTTTACAGATAGGTCTTTGTCTATGAAAAGGTCTGGCTATTTTATTTTTCTTCTGGGAAACAAAGACATAGCCAGATCCTAATTACTTTTATTCTCATTTGTTGATTAATTTACTTAAATGTAGAGTTTTATGTTCCTGCTTCATTAATTCCCATTCTGTTGAATATCACTGAATTTTCCTTGAATAAATAAGTTTTTGCTCCCTCCAGGACATCTATTAACAATGTATTGAACACTTTGCTTAGTGTGTCCTGACCCCAGCACTTTGCAGAGAAGTGGATCTGTGAGAGAAATTGCTAAAATCAGCTCTCTTTGCTGTAATCAGCCTCTTTCTCCCTAAAGGAAAGATTGGAATATGAGGGCGTTTAGTACTTCATTCAGGAAAGTTGAGTTTCAATTCACTGAACCTGGAATTGATGGCAACCGACAATGCTTTTCTTGGAGAAACCCTTCACGTTGAATGACAGTCCCATGGAGACAATGATATAATGAGATGTTAAAGTCTCTGCCATCGTCTCCTTCACCCCTGGAGGGGGGAAATAAGCTTGTCAACAGTCCTGAGTGACTTTGGAAGATCTTCTTGGATCCACCACCAGCCAAGTGGCTGAAATTGAAAGTGCATTTTCCCCCACCTCAGACTAAGCTGGTGAAAAACCCTGATTTCAGATTCCCTGCTGTGTCCTACCTGGACTGGTCAAAGACAGAATCATGAATAAAATGTCTCTGATTATAAGCCATAAAATTTTCTTGTTAATGATAATAACATCACCCCAATCTGGTGCTGAGTTACAGACACACACAGCTATGTTCAGCTTTCACACGGGTGCTGGGATTCAAACTCGGATCCTCATCTTGCAAAGCAAGCACTCTTGACCACTGAGCCATCCCCATCCCCTAAATGTCTCCATTTTAATGCTAATACCAATGAAGACATTGTTGTTAGAATACACAATGAACATATGTGTTCTGTTTATAAATGTTCCTGATATTTTTTTTTTGCAGGGAAGTACACACTTTTGTGTCTGTTAAAATAATCTTGAATTCTTATTTCTTGTTTTAATTTCTGACCATTTTAATGTTAAAAGACATACGTGTGTATGTACATGTGTGCATACATACACGTATACATATATAATCTGTTTTTCCTTTCTGCTCACTGCTAAAGTAACCCATTTTTATTTGATTTTTTCGTCAGGAAAAATTAAACAGAAGACAAATATCAATGCCATGACCAATATAGTTCCTATGGATTCTTTCTCTCTGCTGACTGCGTTATGGATCAGGAGAAAGACTTTTAACATAAACCATCCTAGACCTTTGAATTTGTATGTAAAACTGGCACCATTTCATCTCTGCTTTTACTGAGAAAAAAAATCAAAGTCCCCTCTCCATTCTTTAATAATGGATACTTTCAGGGGCCTTCTAAGGTCTCATTCCCCCTGTCATGCTTAAAGGGTTTATTGTCTCCAGAAGAGCTTCGGTTGCTCCCTCTAGAGACTTGGCTGATCCAAGGTAATATTAATTCTGGGTCTCTCTTTCTCTCTCTCTCATCTGAACTCAACTTCAAATGGAATATGTGAGATGAAAGCTGAGAGAGAGGTTATGTGGGCTGTCACACGCCATTGTGTCTGAGGCATCAACTGTGCTCAGAACAAATTAAGTGTCAGTCTGGTAAATCAGTCAGAAAGGCAAATCAGCTTAGGGAAGACTTATGTGCTCTCTTGGAAGACGACATTATTCAGAAGGCTGTTCCTTTTTCTTTTGATTTTTGGTAATTAGAAAAATAATCTGATATTTATCTGGTCACTTTCATTGTCTCTTCCATCCCTCTTTAACTAACTCTTTGTTTCCCCTGAAGAGAGATGAAAATCCATTGCCCTCCCAGGACCACTCAGGAGGAATGTCTCATTATTGACGCCTAATTATAAGAGACCTTGGGAAGAGATCTAGGGAGGAGTGTGCTTTGCAAGGGGTGAGGGAGAAAGAAGAGGATGGGACTGAGCTGCTGGCTTTGAATGTGAAATATTTTCGGAACAAAGGGAATGCCTGGCAAGTGGCAAGCAAATCTTGCTTTATGGAATTTGTTCTCATTTTTCAAACCCCTTCTATTCCATTAGCCCTTCATAAGTTTATATAGCCAAATATGGGGAAAGCAGATCATACCTCGGCATGTAAACATTTCAATAGGTTTCACCTTTACCCTTAGGAAAAGAAGACATGAGAAAAATAAAATGCTTTTATATACCACCATATAAGTCCAATAATTTTGCTCTAATTTGAAGCAAAATCTTCATTAAAATTTATGATGCATGGGAAGCCATAAGAAAACACTCAACAATGAAACTTAAGGTTTAGCCCAATAATTACAGAAACTGAGATAACTACATAACATACAGGCTCGCATTCTTCTTACCAAGACACGGCAACTTTTCCTCCTGCTAAAGTCATTACTATGTAGGCAAGTAAAAATAATCATAACTAAATAAAACCACAGATTAAAGGCCATGTAATTCCACAGACCTGATGCTTGGTCATTCTGTTAAGGTTTTTCGTACAAGCACGCATGTGCTAGTTCTCAAAGTTCATTCACCTTGATCCGGATTTTTTTTTTATTCTCTCGTATATTACATCCTGACCAGAGGTTCTCTTCCCTCTTCTCCTCCCAGTCCCTCCCCCTGACCTCCTCTCTCCCCCATCCACTCCTCCTCCATTTTCCTTCAAAAAGAGCAGGCCTTTCAGGGATATCAACCAAACATGGCTTATCAAGTTACAATTAGATGAGGCACAAACTCTTACATCAAGGCTGGATGAGGCAACCCAGCAAGAGGGAAAAGGTCCCAGAAGCAGACAAAAGAGTCAGAGGCAACCCCCCACTCCCAATGTTAGGAGTTCCACAAGAATACCAAGCTATCCAATCATAAGGTATATGCAGAGGTCTGACCCAAACAGGCTTCATGACTGTCACTTCATTCTGTATGAGCCCCTATGAGTACTGCTTAGTTGATCCTGCTGGCTATGTTCTTGCAGTGTCCTTGATCCCTCTGGCTCCCAAAATCCATCCTCCCCCTTTTCTGCAGGATTTTCTGAGCTCTGCCTAGTGTTTGGCTGTGGGTCTCTGCACCTGCTCCTATCCGTTTCTGAATGAAGACTCTCTGATGACAATTATCCTAGACTCTGGGCTATGAGTACAGCAGTAAATCATTAGGAATCATTCCATTGTTTGTTTGTCTGCCAGTCGTGATGGGTTCTATCCTAAGCTAGGGCTCTGGGCTCTCCAGCCTCTGGTTCCTGGCCCTCCAGGCTGTGTCAGGTGTGGGCTTCCTCTTGAGGCATGCATGAGTCTCAAGGCATCAGTTAGTTGGTCACTCCCACAAGTGCCCTGTCCTCCAGCACATCTTGCAGGCAGGACAAATTGTAGGCCAAAGGTGCTGTGGCTGGGTTGGTGTACCAATCCCTCCACTGGAAGTTGTGCCAGGTTACAGAAGATGGCTGCTTCAGGTTCCGGGTCTCCCACTACTAGGAGTCTTCACTAGGGTCACCCTCTAGATTCCAGAGAGCTCCCACTGCACTAGGTTTCTCCCTTGCTACCAAAATGCCTCCCAGTGCCAATTCTGTCTCCCAGTACTCTCTCCCTCCATCCCTCTCCTCCCCAACACCTGATCCCTCCAGTTCCCATCCCTACCTACTCCCAATTCACCCTTGAAATCTATTCTATTTTCCCTTCCCAAGGAGATCCATGCATCCCCCCCTTGAGCCCTCCCTGTTACTTAGCCTCTCTGGGTTTGTGGATTATACGCGGTTATCCTTGACCTTACAGCTAATATCCACTTATAAATGAGTGCATACTGTGACTGGATGATTTTTTTCTAGTTCTGTTTATTTGCCTGCAAATTTCATGATGTCATTTTTAAACAGCTGGGTAATACTCCATTGTGTAAATGTTACCACATTTTCTTTATCCATTCTTTGAGTAAGGGAAATCTAGGTTGCTTCCAGTTTCTGGTTATTAAAAACAAAGCTGGTATGAGCACAGTTGAGCATATGTCCTTGTAGTAGGACGGAGTGTCCTTTGGGTATATTCCCAGGAGTTGTATAGCTGAGTCTTGAGGTAGATCAATTCCCAATTTCCAGAGACCCCGCTATATTGATTTCTAAAACAGTTTTACAAGTTTGCACTCCCACCAGCAATGGAGGAGTGTTCCCCTTGCTCCACATCATCACACCCACCAGCAATGGAGGAGTGTTCCCCTTGCTCCACATCGTCACTCCCACCAGCAATGGAGGAGTGTTCCCCTTGCTCCACATCGTCACACCCACCAGCAATGGAGGAGTGTTCCCCTTGCTCCACATCCTCACACCCACCAGCAATGGAGGAGTGTTCCCCTTGCTCCACATCGTCACTCCCACCAGCAATGGAGGAGTGTTCCCCTTGCTCCACATCGTCACTCCCACCAGCAATGGAGGAGTGTTCCTCTTGTTCCACATCCTCACACCCACCAGCAATGGAGGAGTGTTCCTCTTGCTCCACATCCTCACCAGCAATGGAGGAGTGTTCCCCTTGCTCCACATCCTCACCAGCAATGGAGGAGTGTTCCCCTTGCTCCACATCCTCACCAGCAATGGAGGAGTGTTCCCCTTGCTCCACATCCTCACCAGCAGGAGCTATTGCTGGTGTTTTTGTTTGATCTTCGCCATTCTGACAGGTGTAAGATTGACTCTCAAAGTGGCTTTGATTTGCATTTCCCTGATGACTAAGGATGCTGAACATTTCTTTAAGTGTTTCTCAGGGTGCACCTGTTCTTCTGACTGGCTTGGCCTGTACCTGACAGTGGCTGTCCTCCAGAGATGGGTGTGGGGGCCCAGCAGTGGATTTGAGCAGTGGGACGGGAAAGGCAAGGCCCCAAGGACTTCGGCTCCGGAATGTTGCTCCTGCTGTACCTTTCCATGTTTGTCGCTGCCAGTTTTCTCTGGTATCTGGCATGGTACGAATGACTGTAGGGGAATCCCCGCTGTCTTTAATATAGTGTGATTATTTCACGGAAATATCCTGTTCTACTAGACATTTTTAGCTGTGGATTATTGTGAAGATGATTTCCTTTTACACTGAACTGTATAATTAAAGTAATGATTTTATACAATAGTAGTGCTAGTTTAAATGGAATTTTGATGATTAAAGGCTTTTTAACAAATGTAGTAAGGGATTATGATAAAGGTTAGTTTAGGAAGAAAAATAGTATAGGCAAAGGTGGCCTATTGAATTGCCCTCACCTCTGATAAAGCAACGGCAGAAAACAGGAACAAGGAAGTGCACACAGCTAGGACTTGTGAGTTTCTCTTGAGGAGACATGTAAACTGTGGCTTAGGTTAATGATTAAGGGAAACAGTGGAGTCCCAGAAGCTAGGCTAGCTCAAGTTCTTTCAATCTTAATGTTCTGTTGAGAGATGTATTCACAGGTTTTGGTGTTCATCAGAGCTAAAACAAAGTTTTAAATAGTGACTTAATGTTAGCTTAAGAATTTTTTCTTAATGACTTTGAGATAGAAAATCCTGGAGAACAATTTAAAGTTTAGAAAGGCATATTTTTAATAGTTGAGCAAGGGACTCGTTGAGGTCAGGGAAGAGAAGCAATGGCAGCCTGGCTGTTGCTGGCTGGATGTATCACTTTCAACAGTGTGATCATTCTATCTAGTTCTGGTGAGAACCCAAGAGCGGTGGTAATTGCATGTATTGTACTGGGGACTTCTGTGGCCTCCCTATTCAACAACTCATAAATATAATCTCACCTGGCCCTAGATTTTTCTTCCATAATCTATGACTTCTGGGACCATGACTTTCTATGCATGTAGAATAACTCTTCAAATTCTTGCTTCATGTATCATATGAATTCACTTCAAAGCAGGAGGATTCTATGTGAATCCCCACACCCTTGTTTCTAGTTAACTACTCTCTGCTTCTCACCTCCTGCTTCCTTTCACCCTCATCTCAATCTAAACCATTTAGCCTCAGTTCTCCTCCTTCTTCTTTCATATCATGTTCTACTATTCCTTTTTTAAAACCTGTTTTCCCTGTGGAATGACTAAGCCTTAAAGGGCCTGAGAGCAGCCGTCCTAGACCAATCGGAACAGCATGTGCAGTACATGGTTCCTGAAAGCCAGCCTAGGTCAGCCAGAGACCTTGACAAGAGCAGCCAAGTCTGACAAGAGATGGCAGAGAGCTATGGACAGCAACCACATCCCCTGAGCAGATGCCAGCTCAGCGGACCCCTCCTTAGCAGGGTGGGAGATATATAAGGCGTACTCCTTCTTAAAATAAATCCAGCTTGCTGTTTCAACCTGTTCCCAGTGCCTGCATCCTTGGTTCTGGGCCTACTTTTCTCTCTCCCCCAAGGAACACCTGCTGGGACCCTGCTACAACCTGCCAAATTCACCCCTTCTAGCTCCCTGTCCTTTAAAGGGACCCCATGTTAAGCACAGAAATCTAAAAATTTGAAAGTGAGATCTGTGTATGAGAAAGAGCATGCAATTTTGTCTTTCTGGCTTACTTTTATGTATGCTTTTTTTGTTAACTTCCATTTTCATTCATTTACTTTTAGATTTTTTAAATTTCATAATTTAACCTTCATTTACAAAATAATAAAATTCTATTGTGCATACATTATAATTTTGTTATCTACTTATGAGAATATATGTCTATCACAAGATATCAGTTCTTATATATATAT
Organism: Myodes glareolus; assembly: GCF_982192425.1. Lineage (NCBI taxonomy): Eukaryota > Metazoa > Chordata > Mammalia > Rodentia > Cricetidae > Myodes > Myodes glareolus. The sequence continues at coordinate 9,241,836 of NC_142038.1, read as the reverse complement.
GCCCAGGAGTGGGTGGTCTACCTGAATTATGACTGCTCTTATATTTACCTGAGAAGCTCCATGATGAATTCCAGAGTGACTTTGTAAATATACATACCCCTACACATAATGTTCAGGAAAAATTAGTGGAAAGATTATAAGACCTAGAGATAAAGTATTCCTGCTACTATAGTGTACCCTGGACATAACATGGAAAACACACCCATGAAATCTCAACAATATGGTTTTCTGAATAACACTAACATAATGCTAGCACCAATTGACAAGCAAGTGTGGACAGGAGAAAATCTTTATGGTTCCACCTCTTCATGAAGGTGATCGATGGCCACTGAGGATGAGAGAAACTGTTTTTCCTCCAGGGATGAAATCCCTCAGGGGTTTCCCAATCCCGACTGATCAGCTCTGGACGAATGGCCATACAGGGAAAGCTAATTCGACTCAGTAGGTTTTATGTACCCAGTATGCAAGTCATACAAGCAAGGCTAATTAGACTCAGGGAGTTTTACATACATGTATGCACATTCACATGTATGTATCTATATGAGTATGCACATATGTGTGTATGTGCGTGTGTGTTACAATAATAGAGATTGTGAACTAGTGAGTGTCGGGGACATGGGAGGAGTTGGAAAGGGTGAGGTGCCAGTGATGTAGATGGCAGTGTAAGAAGTTATCAAAAATGTTTAATAGTTTTATTTATACTGCGTAGAAGAGTATTTTGTTCCATGAGGTCCCTTTTGGTAATTGTTGGTCTTATTTCCTCTGTAACTGGAGTTCTATTCAGAAAGCACTTACTGGAGCTCATATACTAAAAAATGCTCCCTACTTTTTCCTCAGGTGTTTTCAGAGCACCAGTTCTTATATTGAGGTCTTGTCTTTGATCCTTTCAGAGTAGACTCTTGTGAAGGGTGAAAAATAAGGCTCTCGTTTCATTTTTCTGCATTTGTCAAATGTCATGGGGCTGTAGTTGTGTTGTCTTATGTGGGTCATCTGTCCAATTCCATTCCATATGGCAGTGTTTGTGCCCACACCGAGCCGTTTTTCATTGCTCTAAAACATCAGAGCAATGTTGAAATCAGGTAATGGTGATACATCCAACAGGATCAGTTATGCTAAGAATTACTCTGGCTGACTGCAATCTTTTGCACTTTCATATGAATTTCTATTTTTTTTATTATTATTTCTCTGGGAAGACAGCACTACAGCTCTGACTGCCATTTCACCGGAAGCGTCTACCGCTTTTGACAGGATGATCATTTCCCAGGTAACAGTCCTGTCACACTGGAGCCATTTTGTCTTCTGGTGTCTTTAGAAATTTCTTCCTTCACAGTTTTCAAGTTTTTACTGTAAACTCCTCCCCATCTCTAGCTCGGCTTTTTCCAGGGCATTTTATTTTGTTTAAGGATATTATGAGTGGACTTGCCCAGATGATTTCTTTCTCAGCGTGTTTGTTATTGGTATAGATGAATGCTACTGACTTTAGAAGGTTAACCTTGTATCTTACCACGTTGATAAAAAAAAAGGTATTTATTAATTCTGCTAGCCTCCTGGTGGAATCTTTAAAGTCTTTTATGAATGAAATCAAATCAAGTGAGCCAGTAAGCAATGTATCCCAGTGGCTCCTGCTTCAAGCTTCTGCCTTGAGTTCTTGCTTTATTCCTGGATGATAAACTAAAGTGTAAGACGAAATAACACTTTCTTCCCTAAGTTATTTTTGGTTCATGTCTTTCAACAGCATCTGAAGTCAAACCTAAACAGATCAGACATACGGACTTGGTTTTTCATTTTATGTAATTTTTTTGCACCAGGATCTACTCATCTTGGATTAGAGCAGGGATTAAATTGTTGTTGTTGTTGTTCTATTGTTTGATTTCTATATTGTTATTTTTAATTTCTTAATTTTAGCTCATATGTCTATGTGTATGCTTGAGTGCATGCCATGTGTATGTACTGTTGAAGAAGAGGGGGTTGGAGTCCCTGGAACCCGAGTTACAGGCAGCTGTGAGCCCTGGATGCGAATACTGGGATCCAAACTCAGCAGACACTCTTAACCACTGAGCTATCTCTCCGTCATCTGTTGTTTTAATTCAGGTTGCTGTTATTTCATTTGAGGTATTTGCAATGTCATTCAAGGTACGAGGCTCTACCGATAGACCTCTACTGAGATGGAATAGAGGTTATATCGAAGCCACACCAGTGACTGTATTATCGATAAAATCGTTAGACCAGCTCATGCCATCATCAAGGGAACCCACAACCCATATCCTTCATAAAATGAGTATTTTTCTCCCTACTGAATGAAAATTTTCTGGTTACTTTATCACTGTTAAGAATTGAAATTTAGAAAAAATTCCCCACAGTATCATAGTTTATTATGTTTATATCTTGGACTAGAGAACATTAAAAGGCTTTAGAAATATCCTCAAAACGAACAAATTCTTTGCCCTCTCCCTCAGTCGCAGCTTGACACTTGCTCTCTCAGTATTTTTCTTCCTGAGGCTTGTCTAGAAGGAACATGATTGCTGCTGATCTCTCCAGGAAATTTCATTAACCAGCAAAGTTTGAACTGACCCCTGTTGTTTTGTTCTTTTAGTCTTTGGCTCTTTACTCTTTTGGTCTTTGGAGGCAGGCCACCCAGCTCTCAAATAAATCACTCACAGAGGCTTATTATTTCTTGTAAATGTCCAGCTTTAGCTTGGCTTGTTTCTAGCTAGCTTTTCTTAACTCAAATTACCCCATCTACCTTTGCCTCTGGACTTTTATCCTTTCTTGCTTCTGTAAATCTTGCTTTCCCTCTTACTCTGTGACTGACTGTGTAACTGGGTGACTGGCCCCCGACATTCTGTCTTGTTCCTTCCTTTTTCCTCCAGATTTCTCCTTCTATTTATAGTCTCTGCCTGCTAGCCCCACCTATCCTTTCTCCTGCCTTGCTATTGGTCATTCAGCCCTTTGTTAGAAAATCTGTGGTTTTAGACAAGCAAAGAATCATAGCTTCTCAGAGCTAAACAAACGCAGCATAAACAAAAGTAACACACCTTAAAATAATTTTCTACAACAGACCCCATATTTGGGGACTGAAGAATACTCAGTCTCTCATTTTATGGTTTTATAGGATTTTAGTTATTATTGAGACCTACACAGATTTCTGTGGTTTGCATGCCCTAGGAAATGAAGTATGTTTTTAATTATGCCTTGCTATGTGAAGAATTTCCATTTAAATAACTCGTATGTGTTTTCATTGTCAAACTTATAACTCCTTTCTCTCTGAGCACTTCGCTGTCCCCAGAGTCTCAGTCTTTGCAGGTCACCTAATACCTACTCCTCAGCTATGAACACTACAAAGTACTGATGAAAGAAAAGGGGGTGTTTTGGTACTTTGCTTATCGCAGTAAGAGAAAAGCCCTCTGAAGGCTCTTCAGTAGTGTCACAGGAAAATGAAGAGTCCAAGAGTAAGAAAATAAAAATGTAGATCCAAAAATAGGAATGTAGAAATAAAGAAATATAAAGTTGTAAGCCTAGGAAAATAAAAACAGACTGTCAGCTGCTGAGGATTAACTATTAACAGTGGGTTATTTTGCTTTACAACCCATAGCTCTATTCACAAGGCCAAAGCATCTCTCTGCAAACTGAGAGCCAGCCTATGGATATGAGCTGAGTCAACTTTTAGGAAATAGATATATGACCCCTGGGTTACGCACTATTCCTGCTATGTGAAACTGGCAGCATCGAAGGGGAGAGCACAGGGCTTCAGAAAAAAGCACGTAAAAGTACTAGGGAAGATGATAGATAAAGTGAAAACACTAATTTAACTGAAAAATTCTGTTAATGGAGATTGTAAAATATGGCAATTTGTATCTAAGTTTTATCTCGAGACTGTAAAAAATCCCTTGTTCAGACCTAATGCTTGGTGTTCCCACTATAAAAAGGTGGGTTCAGAAACCAGCCTTTTGCCACAAGCCTAACAAAATCTATCTCTGACTGTGGTCTCAGCTAGCTGATAAGCTTTTTTGTGCCCCGTGGAGATTTTTTATTTTATTTTTTTATTTTTCCTGAATTGTGGTTTCTGGAATAAAGTTTGCTTCTAGTTTATTAGACTTGATGGTCTGTCCCCATCTTTGCTCAACACCCCTTGAATCCAACAGAAGAAAAACAAAAAGAAGAAATGTATTCAGAATTTGAAGTTCAGGTTAGGTTGGGTTCACAAAGTGACCATTGGATAAGAATTTAATTAGATTACTGATACGATGATGGGATTGATAAATACAATGCTCCTTACGTGTGAATCTTTGTGGAAGTTGTTCTGTGAGCAACTGTTTGGCTGGATAAACATCTGCTAGAGAAAATAATATTATACAAATGAAGACATTCTATAGAGAAGTAGTGTTTTAGTTTCCAGTTTGGGCTCAGAGAAATAGATTCAGTCTTTGAGGTTCATCTTATATTTAGGTTTACATTATTTTGTTCTGAATATCCTTCTAGTTCCATGAGCTACCAAGTCCACTCTATATAACACCATGACCGCATGTTTCCGTTTAGACTTAGTCTAGGACTCTTGCTTGCCAATAAAGAATTTGGCTTTGACAGAGACAATGACAGATTATTTTATGGCATTAGTATATGTAAAGATATGAAGACTTTTATGCTAAGTTAAATGAGAATTATCTAACTACAATAAGACCTTTATGTCTGAATATAGTCAAAATTAATGAAAATGTATGTCCTAGGTTTGCCATTGAATTTGTCGAAGCCTGAGCATCTGAATGACTGCCTTCAGGTCACATTCTCCACAACTACAAAAGAAGCCTTTTAGATCATAGCTTCTTCTAGCCTCTCGTATGGTATGTCAATGATTGCTAACTTTCCAATGGAAATACTGAAACATTTATCTATTTATAATGGTAAGTCACAACAGCAGTAAAATCCCTGGCCTGAGTGAAGATCCAATCTTCCAGTTATGCAAGTCAAAGACTTGGGTGAAGGACTTCCTTTTAGGACCACCTCTAGGTAGGTGGACTTGTCTAAGCCATTCTAAAGATCTAGGAGGCATAATTAGCCCTTAAAAAGAGATAATGTTCTTTTTTATTTATATTTTTTATTTTTCTATTCAAAAATTTCCACTTCCTCCCCTCCTCCCATTTTCCCTCTGCTCCCCCACTGACCCTCCTTCCTCTCCCTCCCTGCTTGAGAGAGGGCAGGGAACCCTGCCCTGTGGGAAGTTCAAGGCCCTCCCCTCTACATTAAGGCCTTGGAAACTGTGCATTCATATAGACTAGGATCCCAAAAAAGCCAAAACATGCCGTAAAAACAAGTGCCAGTGCCTTATCAGTGGCTTCTCAGTCAGACCTCATTGTCAGCCACAATCAGAGTCTGGTTTCATCACATGCTCGTTCAGACCTGGTCCAGCTGGATTTGGTGAGCTCCCATTAGAACAGCACACTGCCTTAGTTGGTGGACCAACCCCTGGCGGTCCTGACTTCCTTGCTCGTCTTCTCCCTCCTTCTGCCCTTCAACTGGACCTTGGGAGCTGACCTCTAGTGTGGTTCCTGTTAGTAAGCACTCTGAGGCTGTGAGTAAAAGTTACCCTTGTAACTTTTCCTTTTTCTTTTCTGCCACTCTCTTTCGGTTGCTGCCCAAAGTTGAAGTGTGTTTTCCTGATACTTCTGCCTTCTTTATTCTTCCTTTGAAGCACTCCCCCAAGTCGTGGGGGTTTTTGTCAGAAGTCTGGCTGAGTTCCACGTGAGCTTAACATAAACAGGGTGCATTTTTTTTCACTTTTCCATTCTCCTCCAGGGACTGCTGAGATTTACAGTTTGACTGCCCTAGAGTTATACTTTAAACCTGGATAAAATGATCCTAGAATTTCCATTTGAACCCATTTTTAAATGATTTTACTGAAATCAGTATTTCAATCTCATTTCAGTGAGACTGAAAACCCCAAGAAGGGACTGCAATTTCCTCATTCTCAGAAGGCCATTCCACTGGAATGCCCCCAAATTCTTGGCAAGAGGAGTTGTTCTCAGGAACAGACAAGCAGTGTTAAATGTAACTATCATAGATTATATCTTAATGTACATTGAAAGAAATAACCAAGTGGAACTCAAGACTCTTTGGTTAATTTTCTGAAAGTCTCTATCAACATCTGACATAGTTCATTAACACCTTAATGAAGAAAGAAGAATCTTTTACACTCAATTCCCAGAAAATAAATATTGCACGTGGGATTTCTATTTTTCCCAGTCCAAGAATAATGATGTCTATAAAGTAAAATTTAATGTGATGTGGCAATGATCAATACAACAATGGTGGCAATAAAGATATGTAGGTGACCTTATCAGATGCATATTGCCTATAACATTTTCTACCCTGTCTTACTTTCATTTTATCTCTACTTTATATTCTTCTGTCTATACCTGTTATAAGTGTACTGCAGAAAAGACAGATGCACCATGGAGAGTTCTATCTCACTTTAGAATGCCAACTATGTACCAAACAATTACTTTTTATAGATGACTTGTCTTATTCCTGATTTTAATGAGATCCCTTTGCATTTTTCTTCATTTAGGATAATGCTGGCTGTGAGCTTGTCACAGACAGATTTTATTATATTGACATAGTGTCGCCCCAGTTCTATTCTCTCTAGGACTTTTATGATGAAGTCACGTTGGATTTTGTCAAACTCTTTTTCTGCATCTATTGAGCTGATCATGTGATTTTCATTTTTAAATTTATTTATATGACTTTTTACATTTGTCAATTTACCTATGTTGAACAAGCCCGGACATCACTGGGATAGAGACAGTCTGATCATAGGATAGGATCTATTTTATATATGCCTGTATTCATTTTACAAATATTGGGTTGAGAAATTTTGAGTCTATGTTCACCATGGATACTGACCTTTATTCTCTCTCTCTCTCTCTCTCTCTCTCTCTCTCTCTCTCTCTCTCTCTCTCTGTGTGTGTGTGTGTGTGTGTGTGTGTGTGTGTGTGTGTGTGTGTGCTACCTACTTTTGATATTGAGTAATATTGGTCTGATCGAAGAAATCTGGAAATGTTCCTTCTGTTTATTTATTTCTTTTCGTAGTTTAAGAAGTATTTATTGCAGTTGTTCTTTGAAAGTCTGGTAGAATTCTGTTGTGAATCCATCTGTACCTTGTCTTTCTTGTTTGTTTGAAGAACTTTTTATTATTGTTTTAATTTCCTTGTTTGATATGGATCTATTTAAATAGCTTATATATTTTTTTTTGTTTAACTTGTTAGGCCCAAAGCACCACCCCCCTTCCCTGATGGCAGAGCTAGTGATAATGTTCTAAACAGCAGAACTTTGACTGAACAAACAGATGGATTCCTATTGGGCAAACAGAGTACTTAAGAAGACTTTGGTTTACCAGGAACATCCCTTAGTTTGCTCTCAAAGTCAACTATCTTGGAAAGGGCATCTAGCTCCCAGTCAATCCAAACAGCCTGTACCATCTGAAAGTCTGCAAATGGATGAAAATAGAAAACACTATCCTGAGTGAGGTAACCCAGACCCAAAAAGATGAATATGGTAAGTACTCACCCATAAGCAGATTCTAGCCATAAACAAAGGACATTGAACCTATAGTTCGTGATCCTAGAGAAGCTAAAAAAGAAGGTGAATCGAAGGAAAAACATATATTTATCCTCCGGGATATTGGAAGTTGACAAGATCATCGGGCAAAAGTTGGGAGCAGGGGGTGGGGTGGATTGGGGGGAAGAGGAGATGGGGAGAGAAAAGGGAGAAGGAGAGGATTGGGGAGAGCTTGGGGGAATGGGATAATTGAGATGGAGGAAGGGTGTATATGGGAGCAGGGAAGAAGTTATCCTAACCAAGGGAGCCATTTTAGGGTGGACTAGAGTCTTGACTCTAGAGGGGTTCCCAGGTATCCAAGGGGATTTCCCCAACTAGTTCCATGGGCAGCAGAGGAGAGGGTGACTGAACTGGCCTTATCCTATAGCCACACTGATGAATGTCTTGCATATCACCATAGAACCTTCATCTGGCAATGGATGGAGATAGAGACAGAGACCCACATTGGAGCACTGGACAGAGCTCCCAAGGTCCAAATGAGGAGCAGATGGAGGGAGAACATGAACAATGAAGTCAGGACCACTAGGGGTGCGTCCACCCACTGAGACGGTGGGGCTGATCTAATGAGAGTTCACTAAGGCCAGCTGGACTGGGACTGATGGAGCATGTGATCAAACCGGAGTCTCTGAATGTGGCTGACAATGAGAGCTGACTGAGAAGCCAAGGACAATGGCACCGAGTTTTGATTCTATCGCATGGACTGACTTTGTGGGAGCCTAGTCTCTTTGAATGCTCACCTTCCTAGACCTGAAGGGAGGGGGGAGAGGGGAGGACCTTGGACTTCCCACAGGGCAGGAAACCCTGACTGTTCTTAGGACTGGAGAGGGAAGGGGAGAGAGAGTAGGGAGAGTGGAAGGGTATTGGGAGGAAGAGAGGAGATGGAAATTCTTAATAAATAAATAAATTAAATAAAATAAAATCAGCTTGTCCTTCCACCACTGTGCTCTCTCTGTTCCCTGTCCCCCAGAGATAGCCTCACCAGATTGATCCCCAATAAATCTTTCTACCCGTGGAGTGTTGAAATTCAGTGGTTTCATCACATCACATACATAGGGCAACAAAACCCAGGAGAACACTGGGCCCCATTTTCCAAGACCGGTGTCCCACATAATGGGAATAGCTGGTTGATTTTGATCCTCTGAGGTACAGATCATTTGCTGTTGCTGACTCCTGCCACCCACCATACTCTTGTTCTATATTTTAGAGACAATGTTTTTCAGCCATTTCTCCTCTCTAACAATTCTGCCCACGTGTGTCTCCTTCCCTACTCTGTCAGTTCCTCCTCTGAGCTGCCTGCTCTGTCTCTTGAGTTTCTCGTTGGCTTTCTGGAGCCTTCTCTCTGTCTCTCTGGGCTCCTGGAACCTATTCAAACAAAGGAACCTATAACAAAGTCACACTGGTACATCCAGAGGATCCTCTGACCCTACTGGGTCAGAAGGGGACTCCTGTCTGTTGTGATTCAGGGCATCTCTCTGAGGAGTGTTGATTTACTTTGGGACACCCTCAAACTGAGATTTTCTCACTATGGTGCTTACTCCTTTGCCTGTGTCGGCATTCCTGAGTTATTGGAATCTTTCCTCTGGTGAGATTCCTTCTTAGAACCTCTTTCCTAAGTCTCTGCCCCTCCTCCTTGCTCTGCACCTGAAAATTCATTCCCTCTGTGTGCTGTGATACCATTGGTTAATAAAGAAACTGTCTTGGGCCTGAGTAGGGAATAGAGAAAGGCAGGGGAAACTAAACTGAATGCTGGGGGAAAGGAGGTGGAGTTGGGGAGAAGCCACTGAGCCACCGAAGACAGACATGCTGAAATTTTGCTGGTAGGCCATGACCTCATGGTGATGCACAGATTACTGGAGATGGGTTAAATTAAGATGTAAGAGTTAGCAAATAAGAAGCTAGAGCTAATGGGCCAAGCAGTGATTTAAATAATACAGTTTCTGTGTGATTATGTTGGGTTTGAGTTGCTGAGTGTGATTATGTGAGGTCTGAGATGCCGAGTAGTCGGGCAACAAACAAGCGACCTCCCTCCAACAAATTGTGGCTCTAAGAAAAGGAGAGTGCTGTAACAGGCACTGTACCTACGCAGAATCCGGGTACTAACATTACATTCTTATAACTAGAAAGCACGGTTTCCGCTGTTGGGGTTTCTGCTTTTAACTCAAAGAGTAGCCGTTAGCATTTTTTTTTTTAAGCTAGATTCAGCAATAACAAACTCTCAGCATTTGCTCATATGGGAAAATGTTTCTTGGTTGAAAGGTTTTTTCTCTCTTTTACAATTATTTATTTACTTATTTAAAAGTGCATGTGTGAGCACATGCGTGTGCACACACACGTGTGTATGTATATGTGTGCGTGTGTCAGAAGACAACCTGTGGGAGTCCGTTCCCTTCTTCTATCATGTGTGTTCTGGGAATTGGAATCAGGTTATCAGACTTGGTAGCAAATATCTTTGCCTATTGAGCCATCGTGTTGATCTGGTTGTTTTATTTTTTGACATTTTGGTGTAGCATCGAATCCACTCCTGGTTTGCCAAATCTCTACTGAGAAATTCACTTATTGACTTTTTTCTGTTCTTTGTATATGATGTGTCTCCTCTGAAAATAATTAAGTAACTGGAGGAAAGTGTCAAGGGTATCTTCTCCATGTGCCTATTATAGTTGTCATATGCTATTAGATTTGTGATCTGAAAACTGTAATACAACTTTTTTCTGCCAAAGTCACCTGAAAGATCATGCCTGATGCCATAAAGGGGGCTGATGTCAATAAAAAAATTTCTGAGACATAAAGTCCTTTGAGAAACAAACAATGCACTGAGATTTGATCTGATCCCATTATATCCATCCTACTTGGGAAGATGCAAGTGAGTATTTGATGTCGAGTTGATGCAACTCTATTTCCTCATTCCTCTTTAGCTGTCTGTATGTTCATCCATAGGAAAATACAGGACACGGAGTCACTTCTGTGAGACATAGTAGCTAAAACCAGGGTAGCACATTGCTGGTTTCCAACAGCAGCTTCTTCAAAGACTTTGCCTAGTGATGCCAATGTGCGAGTAATAAATAGCTTGGCAGTCTTCTTGAAGCACACTACGCAAACTTGAGGCTATAAATATGTTCTTAATTACTCTAAGATGGCAGTTTTTGTGCTGATAAGGGAACAGTGTGTTTCTATTTCTAAGCAGTTAGCTATCTGTCAGAAAAGAAAGCACATTTGCTACTCAGGGGTCATGCTTTACTTTGGAAACCATAAACTCAGAAATAACGAATGACTGAGTGAAGTCACCGAATGGAATACATGATTGACTACACAGGAATTGGTTTTCAAATACGGAATATTTTATTCTGCATCATTGATGTTCTCAAGTGAAAATATTCTTACATGAATAGCCATTTATGACTTTGTTACACTGGAAAAGCCATGTGGCAGGTTATGTTAGCCGAAAGGTAGGGACGCTTACAGGAGCATAAAATCATGATTAGCTCACAGCTAGCCATTGTGGGAAAAAAAAATCACGATTAGCACCACTTCCTCCTTCAAAGTACATACTTGGGATGACAATGAAATGTGAGAGATAAAGCTCCGAAATTCTTTTCCTTTTTCTGGCATAATTCACTATTCAACAAAGTAGTGTCACTTAGTTCTCAATCTCTGTAAAAATAAGGCATATGTTACTACTCCGTGGATATGTTATTTTAATAGTTTTCTGATGATCCTCTCGTCTGCTCCACGGGTAAGGTTGAATTTTAATAATTCTTCTTGTTGATGCCAGAAAACACTATATCACTTGTTGTCAAACAGTAATCACAAGTAAGAAAATTGAGAAATGACACATTAGATTCATCTGAAAACCGGCAAGTGATAAAGACATTTCAGAAAATAAAGTTTGTATCGTCTTGGTTAGTTCATTCTCCAGGCCTTATTGTACAAAATTGGGTTGATGAGCAGGCAGCTAACAAGTGATGCGGAGCTGAGAGGCCCAGGATGCTGACCACGACCCTCACAGTGTCGTTGTGCTTAGGCTTGAGGTGTCATAATCTCATTTATTACCTAAATAGTAAATCCTTTTGCCTGATGGATGTCTTGGCAAATTGTGATGAGAAATATATATTAATCTCTTGTCTATAATCATTCATCACCCTTTTAAATGACAGTTAAGAAAAATAAAGTTTGGCGGATAGACTTTAAAAAATCAGAGTTAAATTATGGATAGAATTAGAAATGTGTGTGTGTGCATGTGTGTGTGTGTGTGTGTGTGTGTGTGTACTATATATAGAAAGAGAGACATACACAAACAGAGAAAGAGTTGGAATAAGGGAATAGGTAATGGGTGAGCTAAAGCAACTTTAGGCCTCTGAATAATTTTTAATATTGCTTTGTGTGTTTATTTGATCTAAAGTTCTTTATGACTAAAGTAATACCTAGGAATTATCCAGTGATTTAAATAATTCCCTCAGTGTAGTGAATGAATCAATGAATGGATGGATAGATGAACAGTTGTTTGCTAATTTTAAACAATAGAAAATCGTTTATTTCATTCACTTCATCTATATATAGCATCCTGCCACAAGGAGTTTTATTTCTAACTCAAAACCTATACAACATATTTAATAATAAAAATGTATTTATAAAAGGGGACAGTACAGCTCACCTGTATGAGAAAACTACATTGCTCCATAAATCTAATTTCCTTTCTTCCTTTAACCTTAATGATATTTCCCAAAACCAAATTCTGCTGTTCATGGAATAAGATTTCATTTAACTTTTCTTGGAAGGGACATCTCTACCTCTGCTAACTGATCACTAAGATTCTCAGGAAACAGGAAGTAGAATAACTTCTAGAATGTCAAGAACTCATGTGTCCAAACGTCTCCTGGTGGCTTCACACCATTCCCCGAGATTCCATATTTCTCATTTGAAGACCTTGTATTTAATACCAGTTTCACTAAAACAGTAAAGTGCAGGCACTGTTGAATTATTCAGATAGTTCCTGTTACCCACAGGCTAAGGAATATCAAATTCACTCCAAAATGACTCCAGGCACACACATACAGTCAGATTTAGGGGCAAGGAGAGCCTGTTGAGGGATCCCAGTCCATCAACAATCTTCCTTGACCTAGTACTTTCCCCATGAACAACTCACTTTTTAAAATCAAATGTTTAATCTTAAATTAATTTTAAAGTTAATTCCCACTTTCCTATTCCAAGTATATCTGTGCACCATCTCACTTACGTTAGTTCATATCTGATGTGAACAGGAACAAAACTGAGGGACGACAGATATCTTCCTTGACAGGCATTTTCTCTAGATCCCAGGATCATAATGAAATTATAAGGAGCCTGAGTCAGAGTAGATGCCAAGCCAGAACATCTCGCAACAAGAAGAGGCACATTCTAATACAGTAGAGCGATGTTAAACTCCACACATCAAACTAATTGTTTTGTTTACTTATAGTGTGCAGTGAAATTCTGCAAGGAAATCTGACTTGCTTTGTTGGAGACACTTATGGTGGCTATAACTCAATATGTCTGCAGTCAGTTCAAGGGGAATCCATACAGAAGCCTGGTAAATCTTTACCATTTGGGATGTGGTTCTGAGGCATGAGAATAGAAATTTATGAAGAAGGTCCCTGAGATTAATGTGCCTAGGAGGCATCAATGGAACGACTAATCACACTCAGTTTACCTGATCTCCATTCACCCAAGGAAGTACAAACTGACAAGCTTGAATCATACAAACCTGAGTGAGGCAGGCACAGTACTAATGACCCAAAACAGTCACAGCTGAACTGGCCTCATTCCTTTCCCCTCTTGCCCTCTGAACCAATCAACAGAGGCCATGGCACCCGCTCCCCCGCACCTCTCCCTCAAATAAGACTTTCCCTAATAAATCGTCTACTGCCTTGTCATGCGTCTTTGTATGCCCCACTGTAAAAAGAAGCATGCTGTAGAAACTTCAGTGTCTGCCCTGTAGACACACAACCCTACCAGGTTCTGGAACAAAGCCTGAGATTCCTGCTGTGGGTGCTATGTGCCACATTTGCTCACGCTCCAAGAACCCTAACTGAGAAATTAAAATAATCTTGAGGAACCAGTTGGCCCCCGGCAAGTGTTATCTGTACTGCCGTCTCATTTTAAAGTTTAACTTACGTTTTACCTATGAAGGATGGCTTTGGAGAGCATGACCTCCTCTAGACAATATTCCTTGTAGGTCAATGACAAAATAAGCAGGGAAAAAACTCTTCCCCTCAAATATTTATTAAATAACAATTTATTGGGGGCATAACAGGCAATTTCCTTGATCTGAGGAACAAAGACAGCCTTACCCCCTGTGCCTGTAAGGTGCAGAGTCCAACACTGTCTCTAAGTACTGTGAGGTCTCCCTCGCCTGTCATCCCATGCTTCTGTGCCTTTAAAGGCTATCTTATCCCTGAAAAAGGCTCATCTTTCTAGTATAGAATATTCCTGATTATGTAAATGATTCTCATATAGCATGGACTTCAATTTTTCTAACATCTTGGTCAAGTTCAATCACAGTTTTATATTGTAAAGGACGGTTCTAATGTCCACATAGAAGCCTCCATTGCAGAGAACAGTTTTGCCCTTTATATAAATTGAACTTTTAGTGCCTTTTTCTTAGCCACACTGAGATATGGATTAAATATGAGCTTACTGGATATTAATCTGTCTATGTTTCTTTGTCGCTGTCTTACCTTAGCTTCCACTGGTTGTTAAAATTCAATTGCTACCCTCATATTTGTCCCTTTTGAAGTTCATATCATTAGATTTATCTCATTGCTCAAACTAGATTTTTATTTTGTGGTCTAAAATAGTTACCCTCTTTTTAACATCAGGACAGCCCTTGATTTCATGAGCATATGTCTTCTATACTGTCAGACAGTGATGATAAACACGTTGCTGTTTGTGAAGTGAAGGACTATTGGGAAGGTCAGCAGCAATCCAGCAATAAACACTCTTTAACCGTAATTACTCAGTTATCTACAGCATCTCCTTTAAAATAAGACTTGTTGATGGCATGCCAGAAGACTCTGAGACTGCTTGTGAGATCCATATATAAATCTGATGATATGGTCACAGTGTAAAATTAAATGAGTTTGATATGATGTCCGTTCATCATAGATACTGATTCAAACAGTCACGGTTACTTCCTATACTCAATAATTCCTTTGAGTTCACAAATATAATTCTCCACATTAAATCAATCTAATCTCTCAAACTTTGCAGTATTACTGAGTCTTTCTATCCTTTTGGGACAACTTGGATTGATATAGAAATCTAGTTGTGAATTGACTCAGCAAATAGCATAAGGCTGTGTAGTGACCAAACTGAGTGCAGTATATTTTAAAGAAAATGTGGAGACAAGTGTCCCTGAATCCCATGGGAAGGGTTGCAAGAGCCATCAGTTTTTCATCTGTTACACAAAGAAACTAACTTGCTTTTGAGGTTCCCTGGAAAAGATATTCCAAGGAGTTGATGAAAATGTAGTAATCTAAGTACTGGTGATCAGATTTGACACTTTGGATGCTTCCATTTTCTTTAGCTTCAGTCCATTAAGCACATGTTTATTGTTGCAATATTGTACACATAAAATGACCAAAATATAAAATTAAATGAGAAAATGATGGAGGATGGAGGCCAGCTGCTTCTCACAGCCGTGCTGCCAGAAGAGAGCATACCAGTGTCTACTACTCTGAATATAAATTAATATTTTCAATTTAGTGTTTCTAAGTATTTGTGTTTCATCAGAAAAACATTTTTAGCTTTTTTATCTTGAAGTTTCTGCATTATATAGTTCAATGATAGACATACTACTTGGCTCTCTTATGTTTTAAGTTGATTTACTTCCTCTAAATAAGTATATTTTCAACATCTTTTTACAGAAGAACAAAATATAATAAATGAAGAAATACTGTATATCAAGCATATACAAGATATTTTTTGGATAAAGTAATATGCATCACCTTATTAATCCATAATTGATGGAGAGCTTACACAGACACATTACTATAGAATAATTTAATGATAAGAGAGTACTCGTGGTAAAATTTAATAAGCCAATTTAAATATAGGGAATTGTGATCTGGAGACATGATTCAGTGATTTAGAGCTCTTGTTGCTCTTACAGAGGACCCAAGTTTCCTTCCCAGCACCAACACACTGTGACTTAGGACTGTCTGAAGCTCCAGCCCCAGGAATCTGGTACCCTGCTCTAGCTTCCACGGGTACTTACACTCACATGGCATGTACACATATATTCAGGTTCACATATATACATATAAACAAATAAATCTTTAAAATAGGGAGAAGTTGTATCTACTCAGTAGAGCACATTTTAGGTAATATGTAGTTTGAAAGAAACATGAAGCATCTGATTCCGAAGAAATGGAGGAAGACTCATGATAATGAACATTTGATATGGAATCAGGAACCTTGGTGTTAAGTCTAACTTCTGCTGTCTAGATTGTTTATATAATAAGTTTTTATTATATATCAGAGTTTTTATATACCTGGAAATACCACCAAGGTCACAATAATCAAGGGAATATATCTTCTTTTTTATTTTTGAAATTATATTATTGGTGCAACATCTCCCTCCAAACTCTCACATCCTCCTTACTCCCTCAAATTCATGGCCTCCTTATTTAATTGTTCACATGCACACACACGCACAGACACACACACACACACACACACACACACACACAATTTCTAAATGTATCCTGCTCAGTCTGTATAATGTCACTTGTATGTATGATCTCAGGGCTGAACAGGTGGGACTGAATAACCAATTGCGGGGTTCTTCCCCAGGAAAGACCATTTCTCCCACTCTCAACTCTCTGCGTTACCCACATTCTTTACATACGGTGGAGGCCCTGTGAGCTTTCTCCTGCCCATGTTAGCATGCCCAACCATGGTGGTGCTCAAGTCTTATTTAGAAAGCCACGTTATTGAGTTTCATGATGTATCATTCCTAGAAGATACGATTTCCTAGAAAACTTCCAACTCCTCTGGCTCTTATAGTTTTCCCACCTCTTAGCCCACAAAGATCCCTGATTTTTTTTTCACTTGTTCAAATCACTTTCCATACCCAAAAAAATCTTTATTTCCAAAATATTCTTGTTATATCTAGCGCTATGCACTACAAGCCAAGAAGTATAAACAGGATTGCAAAGTCATAAAAGTACTAAAGAATAAATGATCCATGGAAGAGCAGTACTGTCTGCCTGGGCTGGGCTTTAGTAGAGAGACACTAAATACCAAAGGGAGAACAGAGCCTTTAAAAGTCCTTCTGCACACAAATAAAGACTTCGGTTTGGGTTTTTTGTTTTTGAGACAGGGCATCTGGTTTTTTAAGTAATAGGTGTAGGTTATATAAAATAAAACTCACCATTTTAAAAAATGCAATCTGATTAGTTTTGACAAATGTATTCCTAAATCTCTATAAATTCTGTCATAGCTCTAGATGATTAACCCAACCCTTAAGTTTGAGTTACTATTTCTTTTCATGACTATAATATTCCTTGTTCTAAATTCTCAACTAAATGGAATCAAGCAGACTATAGAATAAGTGACTGAGCTATTTTCAGCTTCCTGGCTGTTTTAACTTGCCTGTGCTGTTGCATATCCATGCTGGGTGATAAGCTGCAGCAATGAGTTTCATTCATCTGATGACAGACAACTGCGTTCCTTAGAGTTTGACATCACCATGAGTAACACTGAAGAACAATTCATGCAGAAGACTTTTTTTGGTTCTATTTTGGAAAACATCTAAGAAGAGGTGGTTGATTCACAGAGAAAGGTGTATTTGTAATTGAAAAAAAAACTGTCAAACTGTTTCTACAGTTTATATGGTATTTGCATTTCCAAAGAAGAGCACAAAAAAGACATAAAATTTAGGAGAGGAAATGTGTGGATGGTGTATGTTTTCGATGGGAGAAGGAGGGAGTGAGACAGGATATCATGAGTGAAATAAAGGAAAATTCATGATACATACATAGGAAAGAAAAACGTAAATGCATTTAGAAAAAGGAAAACCAGATGACCTTGTTAGTCTTTTCATTGGGTAGCTATCTATGCTCTCTGGTCAGCTTTCTTCAAAACCCAGTCCATTCTAAAAATAGTCTATTAAAAATAGAAATAACCCTGAAAGTTTTACATTGTATGCTTGCAAAGTTATCATCATCAAGACATTCTTGGTATATTGGTATAAAGATAGACAGAACAGAGACCAAAGAGTCACAGATCTATATACTAAGTCAAGATTGTAAAACTTCTAGATAAAGTATGAAAGAGAATGTTAGAAAATTTATGTCCTAAATTAGACTCAGCGCACATCATAAAAGAAAATGACAAGTTAGTCTGTATAGAAACTAAGAATATATGAGCTTTAATTGAGAGTGAATGTCAAGGAAACAAATAATCTAAAAGTGACACAGAGATTTAAACAGACAATTATCAGTAGAGAAAATTTAAATGGCTGAGAAACACCTAAATATGTTCAGCATCGCTAGACATCAGGGAAATCAAAATCAAAACTACTTTGAGATTTCTTCTTACACCCATCAGGATGGCTAAGTTTCTTTTTTGCTTTTATTGTGCTATATGTTTTTTTCTCTCATCCCCCTATTCCTTCCCCCTCCTCTTCTTCCGTCTCCTGTGACCCTCATGCTCCCAATTTACTCAAGAGATCTTGTCTTTTTCTCCTTCCTATGTAGATCCATGTCTGTCTCTCTTATGGTCCTCTTTGTTGCCTAGGTTCTCTGGGGCTATGGATTGTAGGCTGGTTTTACTTTGCTTTATGTCTAAAAGTCACTTATGAGCGAGTACATATTATATTTGTCTTTCTAGGTCTGGGTTACCTCATTCAATGTGGTTTTTTTTCTAGATCATCCAATTTTAAGATGTCATTATTTTACTGTTGAGTAGCACTTCATTGTGTAAATGTACCACATTTTCTCTATCTGTTCTTCAGTTGAGGGTCAATCTATGTTGTTTTCAGGTTCTGGCTATTACAAATAATGCTGCTATGAACATTGTTGAGCACATGTCCTTGTGGTATGAATGAACTTTTTTCGGGTATATACCCAAAAGTGATATTGCTGGATCTTGAGACAGATTGATTTCTAATTTTCTGAGAAATCGCCATACTGATTTCCAAAGCAGCTGTACAAGTTTCACTCCCACCAGCAATGGAGGAGTGATCCCCTTTCCCCACATCCTCTGCAGCATAGGCTGTCATCAGTGTTCTTCATCTTGGCCATTCTGACAGGTGCAAAATGGAAGCTCAGAGTAGTCTGTCGGGGATCAGCCTTGACAAAGATGCCAGGGTAGAGGCATGGGGGATTTAGAAATATTTGTAAAGAATATGAAGACATGAATGAAAATAATAAAACAGAGAAATGTAAGATAGTATCAGGAGGGAGTTCCAGTAAGTACTGAAATTGCCTGCATTTAATTTCCAACTGCTTAAAATACCTCCCACCCCAAGAAGTAGGAGTAAGACAGAAAACTACATTAATGTGACACAAGGTAATGAACAGACCCAGTTGAAGATCGTGAACTGCATCCAGAGTTAAACATTCTGTTGCTAGAACAAAATAAGTCATACTCAAACCCTAGACCAAAACATTCTGTAGGCAAACCACTCTCTTGGTGAAACCCAAAGTTATCTCCTTGAGGGAACTGGAACTTAGTTGTATCCTTAGATTTTTGTTTGCGGTAGAAACTTATCCATTCCTGAAGTACAAGGGCTGACTATTAGCCACACCAGTTGACAATAACCTTGAGTGAGCAGAAATCTCTGGTAAAAGTCTAGATGGGACCTTTGTCTGAGGTAGAAACACAATAACCTCTAAGGAATAGAAGATCCAACTCTCTGAGCTTTGGTCCAGCTGGGAATAAATTCAAATTTTCTGACCTCTACAGTTGTCAATGTTAACCATGTTACAACCCGTAGAATCACAGAAATAAGGAATAGAGTAAGGGACTAGGAGAAGGAGAATGGAATGGATCGATCTTGTTAGGAAAGGGGTATAAAATCATGGATCAATGGAGTGGACTAGAACAGGAGTATTAAATGAGAAAGGGGAAGGGAGAGGAAATAAGATGAGAGACAGCAAAAATTAAGGACCATTTGAGAAGTAGCATGGAAACCTAATACAATAGAAGCTTCCTAAAAACACTGTGTGTGTGTGTGTGTGTGTGTGTGTGTGTGTGTGTGTGTGTGTGTGTGCGTGTGCGTGTGTGATCTAAATGAAATCACCAGATGATGTGAGACAAAGCTCCCCAACTGGCCATCTCTTGTCACCAAATGAAGTATGCAGGCCCAGAATCAGATTATACCTAAGGAGTTCATGGAAATCTACAAACAACCCAGGCTGATGCCAAGACAATGGTTAGCTTTCCACAGACTGATATCAAGGCTGCATTGCTGAAAACACCACCTACGCAGCTCTTTGAACATAGAGAAGTTGAGCTGACTACAAAGAGGCTTCGCCCCTTTGTGCTAGCGTTTTTGGTACAGAAAGGTAATTCACACACTGATGAAGAAGAAAGGTAAGTACTGCCAAGCACAATCACTTTGATCAATCATTATGTCCTGCCTACAAAATACATTAGGGCAGTGGTGGCACAAAATTTGTGAGAGGAACCAGCCAATGTCTAACTTGACCTGAGGTCCACTCTACAATATGGAACCCATACTCTACGTTACTTGGGTGACTAAGAACCAGATAGTAAATAGCCCACTGTCATGGGGTAAAAGTAAATACTATTGATTTTTTAAAAATGAAATAAAGCAATAAAATGACTCCTAATGACACCCTGTTGTACTCATAAACCAACCATCATCAGAGAAACTTCTTCCTGCAGCAAATAAGAAAAAACAGAGATCCACAGCCAGCCATTATGCAGAGAGTGGGAGGTTTTGGAACACTCAGTTCTGAATGGGATGTCTGCATCAAATCTCTCCCCTCGGGCTCAAGGAACCTTGTGGAAGAGGAGGCTTAAGAGTATAAAAGCCGGAGGATGATGTAGAGGACACCAGGAGGACAAGGCCCCCTAAATCTGCCTGAGTGAAGCTCGTATGAACTCACAGAGATGGTGGTCCATGTGCAGGACCTGCGGGGCCTTCACCAGCTCCTCTGTATATGGACTATGGCTTCCAGTTTGTTGCTTCTGTGGGACTCCTGAGTGTGTGAATGAGTGGTCTCCGATTCTTCTGCCTTCTCTTGGGATCTTTGCCTTCTGTTGGTTTGTCTGGTTCATCTCTAAGGGACATTTTTGTTCTATCGTATTGTATCTTAGTTATGTTTTGTCATTATCCCTTAGAGCCTGTTTGTTTCATAATGAGAGCTAGGAGGAGGATCTAGAGGGGAGGGGAGGAGGGGAGGAGCCGGTAGGAGTATAGGGAGAGGAAAACATAACCAAGTTATATTCTCTGAGAAAAAAATCTATTTTCGATAAAAGGATAGAAAGAAAATATGCAAAGATTAGTAGAAGGTTCAGAATCACTTGCTTAAAATGTATCTGTATGAAGAATATGTAAAGATATCTAAAACTAATTTATACACAAAATTTATCAAATAATAAATGTTGCTAAAATATGAGAAAAAATTAAAAATAGAAGAGAGATGCAATAAATAACAGGTAAAACTAGAGACATCGTAATGATCAAGAGAATGTAAATTAAATTTAAAAAATGTCATATAGTTGGAATGGAATGTATATCGTCTCTTCAACTGTATGATTCCATTAGGCAACATGCACTGAGGGATACCCCATGCATTTCTGTAGATTAATAACTCATGTAATTTTATTATTTACTTATTTATTTATTCTCTTACTAAAAGACATTTGGGCTGCTTCTTATTTGGGCAGACCATAGGTGATGCTTATCTGAACAATCATGTGTTAGTGCTGGCTAAGGCATGAGTTTATAATTCAGGTGAGCAAACACTTAGAAGTACAATTCTTTGTAAATATAGTGTAAGTCTGACTACTTAAATAAACTGTATTCAAAATACTAGAACAATTTCTGTTCTCACAAAGAAAGAATGAGAGGTCCTGTTTTTCTAGACTCTTGCCAAAATGTGCTGTTATCGGTGGGTTTGTTCCATCTCCCTCACTTTAATAGTTTTGTGATGGTAGCTTGTTATTTAAATTCGCAACTCCCGGATAGCATATAATGTGGATCGTATTTCCATACACTGTCTGTAGTCCATACGTCCTCTTTGATGAGTTGTCTCTTTATACTTTTAACACTTTTTGCTGGTTCAGCATCAGTGAAAGTGAAGACTCTTCAAAGCAGGGATGGCAGGAAATATAGGGAGACAAAAAGATGCAATTATGCAAGGTCTAACAGCACCCTATTTTAGGTAATGACACCACCTCTTCATGTCTGCTTTCCACACACATGCCCCGCTGCTCTCTAGCTTCTATGCTTCCACTTCCCCATGTCTTCTGATATGTAATTATAAATTGTTAATAACTCACAGATTCCACGATCCAACTCATCATCAATATGATATAATGAGATAATGATCCCCTGTTCAAATTGTTCACTTCTTGTTAGTATTATGTCACTTGTCAGCCAGTTAGGACAACACAGAGGTTCTTACAGGGTTAAAATCACAGGGTATCAACTGGAAATTGTCTTAATAGATCTTCAGATTGGTAATTAAAATGGAATCTGCACTGTAAAAGTAGTAAGCACTGTGTGGCCTGCCTTCAGCAAATAACTGGGATGGAAATTTCATGCTTTAAGTATCAGTGAATTCATGAAATTATCTCAAAATCATGTAGAAGCATAAAAAAGTGCCTTGGACATAAGAAAAGTAGTCTGAATTTGCTGTGACTATGGGCAAACAAGAATTGGAACGGAACATCCAGGATGGTTAGTTCATCCTTAGGAAGACGGAAGAAAAATCTTCAAGGAAGAATAGCATCAGCAAAACCCTTAGAAAGAGACCGAGAAGACTATGAGCGATTACAGAGGTGGTGGGGGTATAAAATTCAAATATTCCAATCAAATTAACTAACATTAATAGGGCATCAGTGGAGAACCGATGCTTAAAAGTAAACAAAGGCAACTAACAATTAAGAGAATATACGACACCTAAAAGTGTAAGAAAAATGATAACATTCTAAAACATTTCTATTTTCTCATTTTCTGTGTTATTCCTTGACATTTTCATATTTGTGTACAATTCATCTTAATCATATCCACGGGCTGCCCCCGCCTCTCCCTCCTCCTTGCCTCACTCACGGATAGAGCTCCCTTCAGCTACAGGTCCTTCTCCTTCTCTTCTACAGCACACTGAGACCAATCAGCGCTGCCCAGATGCACATGGCTGTGAGGCTTTCTTTCCCGGCACCACCTCCACACCTCACAGATCTAATTAAGTGAGGATAAATAAGACAAACAATACTCACAATTATTTTAGCCTGATACTACTTATCAGTGCCCAGTTTCAAGAATCACCTTGAATTATCACATCATAGTCTCATTTCAAATAGTAAAGACTCTTAAACTGAAATGAATTTAAAATACTCCAAGTTGATAGTGCTATCTCAATCCTTCCATCTTTTGGGAGATATATGATTTAACCATCCCAGAAAAACTAAACACTAAACAGAATTTGTGAAAGTTTTTCCTTCCTATCTTTGAAGCTAACACATGATATTTTAGGATCCACACAATCTATAATGCCAATTCTTTGTATTTTGTTTTATCAACACTTCAAAATCTCTCAACTACCCTTAATTTGCTTTATAGAAAAAGACAATAATCACACTGACAATAATTTAGTTTCCTTTTTTCACAGAAACAATTTAAAAATATCTAAAATTTAAAATTATACAACCTTCAAGAAAAAAGGGGAAATCATGTGTTTCAGAATTTCTTTGATATTTCAGTGTTTATTCATAGACTAAATGATTGAGCAAGCCATTGAGTTGACATCTCCTCAACGTGTCTTTCAGATACAGTCTTAAGATTTCTATTGCTATGATAAAACACCATGACCAAAGCAACTTGGAAAGGAAAGACTTTATTTAATTTACTCTTCAATTGTAGACCATTGTTGAAGAAGTCAGGACAGGAACTCAAACAGGGAAGGAGCCTGGAGACAAGAGTTGATGGAGAGGCCATGGAAGGGTGCTACCTGCTGGCTAGCTCTGCCTGCTTTCTTATAGAATCCAGGACCACCATCCCAGAGATGGCATCCTATAATATGCTGAGCTCTCACCCACTGATCACTAATGAGAGAATGCCTTAACGCTGGATCTTATGGAGGCATTTTCTCAATTGGGATTTCCTCTTAGACTGCTCCTTAGTTCCCAGCCACCCAGACACAGAAACTATATTAGTTACAACACTGGTTGGCCTGTTAATTCAGGCTTCTTATTAACTAACTCTTACATTTTAAGTTACCCCATTTCTATTAATCTGTGTATTACCATGAGGTTGTAGCTTACAGGTAAATTTTCAGTGTTTGTCTCCTTCAGTAGCTACATGGCATCTTCTTGACTGCATACTTTCTATCTGTTCAAAGTTCCCACCTGGCTTTATTTTGCTAAGCCATTGGCCAAAACAGATTTATTCATTAGCCAACAAAAGAAACACATATACAGAAGGACTTCCCACATCACCCTCCTTTCAGATAACTCTAACTAATATCAAGTTGACTTAAAACTATCCAGGACATAGTGGCTCCAACCAAATGTTAAGAATATCATATATGATTTGAGGCATGGGAAACACAGAAAGGATCTAAGCATTGGAGATCAAAGACATGAGGACTGTGGAGGTTCCATAGAGACTGAAAATGTTGGGTAAGATAGAAAGGAACTTGATTTAGCTCAAACTGGATGGAGTCTGGAAAGCACAACAGGAAAGCCCTGGGAAGAAGGATGATTTCTTTAGGAGGCTGTAGCTAGTTCTCTGGACCAAGCCTGGGCCTGGCATCAGACTGCTGTGGGCCTAGGAAAAGAAAAACATTTACTATTCTTCTGCTACAGGTTCACAACAATAAAACAATCCTTAACAACATTCTGCTATACCCGTACATCAGTGTCTTGCACACTTATCATCAGAGAAGCATCATATTGCTGTAGATGGTAACTAACACAGAGACTCACAACTAGATAGTGTACAAACAGTAAGAGATTCTGGATGTCCTAAATAGGATGTCTTTAATAAAACTTTTCCCTCTGGTTTCAGTATGCAGAAGAGGAGACAGCAAGATTGCAAGAGTCAGAGAGGATAGGTGATCCCAAGGAAACAGTGTCTTCCACACATAACAGGACTGAGGCATTCATGAGCTCATAGAGACTGCGGCAGCATGCACACTGCCTGCACAGGTTCAAGCAGATGGGGTCACAGCGAGGAAAGAGGGAAGCAGAGGTGATCTCCAAGGCATAACCAAGAAACTGTCTCCAATTGGCATCTGTTTTCAAAGGAGAAACTAGTTTTGCCTAGTGGAGTCTCACTGGTGTATTAACCACACTTAAGGGTAAGCCCTATGCCCAGCAGTCAACCCAAACAAAAAACAAACTTAGTGTGTTTATGCCTTTTGGTGATTTTTTAATAGACTTTTTGTCTTATATTGATTTGTTTAGAAATTTTGTCCTACAGATCATTTGTGTGTGTATTAGTTTCCAATTTTGTGTTTTTCTGGTTTTTGTTTTGTTGTTGTTGTTTTGATAAGTGTATGTATGAATGGAAAAGTGTATCGCGTATGTGTATGTGTGTTTTCTTTTCTTAAATTCTGTTTTGTTTGGTTTTGCTTGCTTATATTTTTTGTTTGCCTCTTTTCTAAAGAGAGAGAGTAAAAGAAAGAACGTGGGTCTGGGTAGAGGAAGTGGGGAAGGGAAAAATATGATCAGAATATATGATATGAAATATTTTTTCCAGAAAAAGAAATTTCTCTTACAGGAACAAACTGTAATTTTCCTGTCTCATATTTTGGAGTGCAATGAGTGATTTCTTTAAAAAGAAGGGTGTTATTAGCACAGTAAACCATCCAGTCTTAACTATTGTCTTAATGCTTCCTTCCAAGTTATAGCAGGCTTTGAGGCCATGCTCACCTCCCTTGAAGCATGCTGATGGAAATCATTGTAATGATTTATTATGTGTCCATGCTGAGAGGCAGAGTGCAGGATCAAAAGTTGAATTTCTGTCCTATGACTCCAATTTTAAAAAAAAAGTGGGTCGTACTGGTTTACCTGTCTTGAAGAACTTTTCTTCTTCTAAGAATATACTTATGAAGAGCATAATGGGAACATCCCCTTAGAAGGAGTCGGGAGGTAGAAGCAGCACCCCGGACAGCAAGTGGGAGAAGCTTTCCTGATATTACAGAGAATGAGCTGTGCAGAACAATCTGTTTGTATTGCCGCACCATCTATCATCACACGTGTGAGTATTCTTCATCAAGCCCCAAACCACCTCGTTAGAACTAATTTCACTTAAGCTGCTCTCTGTCTGCTGATGTTTGCTAGCCACTTAGGTGTTGCTGCTCCAGTTAAAATAGTTAAACCTAAAAAGGGGAGGTTCTGTAGCTGTGAAAAAGTCACCATGACCAAGGCAACTTATAAAAAGGATATATTTGGAAAATTGCTTACAGCTTCAGAGAGTGAGTCCTTATCGTAATAAGGAACAAGGGAATAGCAAGCAGGATGGTGCTGGAGCAGTAGCTGAGGTCTTACATCTTTCTGCAAGTTGGAAGCAGAAAGAGGGAGAAGGAAGGAGGAGAGAGAGAAAGAAAGAAAGAAAAAGAAAAGAAAGAGAGGGGAAAAAGAAATGGGCATGCTGTGGGATTTTAAAATCTCAAAGTTCACCCCCAGTGATACACCTCCTCCAACAAGACTATGTGTCTTAATACCTCCCCCCCAAAAAAACAACTTCAGGGTCCATGAATTCAAATTTAGGAACCTCTTTGGGATAATTCTCATTCAAACCATCACAAACTCTTTAAGATGCAGCTTAAGTACAATTCTTTTAGCCAAGCATAGTTTTCTCCCTCTGCAGTGTACTTACGATCTTTTCTGTGAGTTAAGGTTAGGATTAAGTGTCAGGGTTAAGGGCTTTCATTTTAGCTTAAAGAACAATTAGCAATTTCCGAAATTTTTCTAAGTTATGAAGAGAATTTTAATGGAATTTTGTGATAGAATTTTGTCTCAGTTAAATTTCAGACTGATAAAGGAATAAGATTGTTTAACATTTATGTGTATGTGCATACACACACACACACACACACACACACACACACGAAGATAGAGCCAAATGAATTCAGTAGTATAAGAATGCCATACATTTGTAATCACTTTGAAAAGATATTTTTAAAAATATACTGGTGATGTGTGCCTTTAATCCTAACACTTGGAAGCCAGAGGCAGGTAGATCTCTGAGTTTGAGGCTAGACTGGTATGCAAAGTGAGTTCTAAGACAGCCAGGACTACTCAGAGAAATCCTCTCTCAAAAAGGTAATAAATAAGCAAATACGCAAGTAAGTAAAAATACTAACTCTTCGCAAATTCTTAAATTAATTAATATTATTGTTTGGCTCTTTTGGATTTACCTTAAACATTTAGGATTTACTTGGAATAAATTAGCTGCTGCCCTTATCTATGTCCTTTGACAATGCTGTGCTATCATGACTTTGGAATAGTCTAGTTACTGCTTGTCTATCAAGAGTTGAAAAGTGACAGGTTTTAATCTGTCTCTTGTTAGTTTTTGGAAGCTGGAATCAATCATATAGAAAAACATAACCAAGCATCCTGAAGGAGCTACTAAACAGAGAAAAGACAATCTAATTGAGTCTCAGAAGTCTAGCCCAGGTGAGAAACATTGTCCCAGACCATTTGTCTTAATCCAAAAGAACCACTAGTTTTTCCATGGTATGGAAAATAGTAGGTGTTTATTTGAAAATACTAATTTAGCTGTGGATGATTGGTAGTAAAATAATATTGGTTTCTAAAGTAACAGCATAGAAGAAAGAATAACTGTTTTCAAATTTTCCATGCTCAATGCCTTAGTGGCAGACTATGAGACCTTAGAAGCAAAATGAGAGACGACTTTATCAGCAATGAGAAGAGCTGTATACTAAGACTCTGAAGTGAGATGCATTACAGAAGAATTCAGAATCCTTCTTTGAAGTATTGCTTCCAGCATAGAATTCTTACATTTTTTGAATATCATACTACACATTCAGTTCCACAGGAGATGCTGGACAGTTTATTTAAGCAAGTATCTAGATGTTGAAAAATTAGAAATTACTTCTTTTTTATCTTTGGTCTTGTATATGAAACCATATTATTGAGATTTCCTACAACTTCCCTATCATATATAAAAGACCTAACTCACAGCAGATATCCTGTTTGGCTCTTACAATCTCTCTGTCCCGTCGTCCACAATGTTTTCTGATACTTGGGTACAGGAGTTATACTAAGAATTAGTAATTGGGTTTGGCCACCCCACGGTTGCTTGTTCTCTGCATTTTGACCAATTGTGGGCTTCTGTAGCGGTTTCCATCTGCTACAAAAGGAGGCTTCTTTGATAGAAAGGAATAGCTGCACTTGTCTGCGGGGGTAAGGGTAAATAATTAGAGTGCAGTTAGAAATTCTGTTGGTTTAGTAGAATGGCAGTAGTGGATTCTCTTCTAGAGTGCATGGCTTCACCATTTAGTAGCGTGTTAGGTTTACGATATTAGGCATGAATTCCCTCCTATTGAGTGGGGTTTAATAGCGTGCCTGTTGGTTACCCCCAGGATGTAAGTTTCATCACTATACATTTTGGTCACAGTTTTGTTCACAGGTATTACAGCTGGTAGGGAGTACTGATAGATTTTTTTTCTCACTTGGCTTCTTGCATGGCCCTTTCCAGTGCTATGAGATCTGATCTTTGGGGAGGAGGCTTCCAGGACAGTCCCAGTTTTCTTCCTCTGAATTCTCTGTCCAAAATCTGTGTTGTCTCCAGTAAGAGGGTTTTACCTTCCATTTCTGGGAGGAACCCAAGGGTGTTGTCAATAGTCTATATTATAAAGGGGTCTCTTGGATTTCCAAGATCAACAACTTGAAGGAAATTCTTCTATACCCAACATCAGGATTTTTTGTTAGCTAGTTTATAGTTTGGAGGGGAATATTGTCACCCCCAAGTAGTGAAATTTTATTAAAATTCACCATGTGTGCATGTAATTAAGTAAGCACAAAACAATATTACTCCCTATGTTTTTTCAAACATTCTTACCGTTATTTATCCCACCTCCCTCCTTTCTCTTTGTGTATCTCTCTCTTTCTCTCCCCAGAAGTCTCCCCTCCTTTGCTCATCTTTCCCTTCATGGTCCTCATGTTTTGTTATGCCTCTCTCTATAACCTCCCACCTCGTGGTCCCTTTTTCCTTTCCTGGTGTCTGCTGTTACTCCAGGTGAGATTCATAAATAAGAGAAAGTGAGGTATTTGTCTTTCTGGGTCTGGGTTACCTCACTCAGTATATTTTCTAGTTCTATAAATTGACCTGCAAATTCTATTTTCCTTTAAATCTGAATACTGTTCCATTGTATACACATTCCATATTTTCGTCATCAATCAATCAGTTAAAGGACATTTAGATTGTTTCAGTTTCCTAGTTATTGGGGGCAGAGTGACAATGAATACGACTGGACATCCTCAAATTCCTGTAGAACTGTAAAAATAACCTGGATAGACAAAGTAATTCTGATTTTAAAACAATGGCAATACTGGATGGATTATCATACTAGATTTCAAGATCTGTTATTGAGTCACTGTAAGAAAAACAACACCAGCACAAAAACAGACATGCAGATTAGTGGAACAAAATAGTAGGCCCAAACATAAGTGCATATAACTGCAGCCATTTCACGTTTGGCAAAGAGACAAGAATTATTCGCTGGAGAAAAGAAGGCATTGTCAACAAACGGTGCTGGGAAAACTGAATCTCTACCCGTAGAATAATGAAAGTAGACTTGTGTCCATCAACTTCCACGAAAGGCCACAGCAAGTGGACTTCAGACCTCACTGTGAAACCGGAAATGCTGTGGCTGCAGGAAGAAAGCACAGCAGTCCCCGACAAGACAGAGAGGTCCATGAGAGCTTTCTGGGTAAGAGTCCATTCACCCAGGAATTAAGTTGACAAATGAGACTGCATACTTTTTTTTAAGTTTCTATAGAGCAAAGGAAACAATCAAAAGTATAGAAGAAATAAGAATGGCTAAGAAATACATCAAAATTGTTCATTATCCTTGGTGATTAGGGAAATGCAAATTAAAATGACTTTGAGATTTTGCTTTACACAAGTCAGACTAGTAAAGACCAAGAAAACATCTGACAGCAGATGCTGGTGAAGATGAGAGGGAAGTCAAGCCCTCAGTAGCTGTTGTTGGGGTTTCAAACTTAGGCAGCCACTCTGGAGATCAGTGTGGAGAAGTCTCAAAAAGCTAACAGTAGATCTGCATCAAAGCTTAGCCCTTCTGCTCCTTGGCATGTGCCAAAAAGACTCAACATAAAATGATGGCTTTAAATCCTTTAATCTCTTTGTTTTAGTTTCATTACATTTACTGTCTCATTTATTTTTATTCTAGCTTTTCATTGTTTGAAAGTAGTATATATGGAATATTTAACTCGATTTTAACACTTATTTTTCAAACATAAATTTTGATGTCCTAAATTTACATTGTTCTCAGGTTCAAATAGGTTGTGTTTTTTTCTGGTCTACCAGCCTCTTCCCGCTCTTGCCCAACTCCTTTCTGCTTCTGTAAGATGGAAGAATCTACTTAAAGTCAGGTTGTTCTATCCACTCTTCTTACTCATGTGTCTCAGAAATGTATCTCACGAAAGGATTGGTTTGGGCACAGTTTTCAGGTTAGGAAATTAATTTATAACCCACAGAATTCCTTCCAGTTAGTCCTGTATAAGAATTTTACAGCAACTGAGCAGATTTGTAAGACCACAATGAGAGATTGTATTCCAAGATTGCAATTTTACCAATATGATTGAAATAAAATTAATGCCAAGAATTTGACAGGTCACCAATCCCATTCTATCTTATTTGAATTCCTAATTTAAGATGAAACTGAGTTCTAAGTCAAAGCTAGAATCTGAAGTCTGAGGACCAGGTCTTCCTCTGGATATCAAAAGAAAGCTTTTGTGTTCGGTGTGCTTCAGATTTGTGAATATTTACTTCATCATATTTCAGTTACCTTACCCACATTCAAAGCATGAAGATGCTGAGGTGAGAAATATTAAATTCCTTGACCAGAGATATCACACAGCCAATTAAACATTTTCATAGGGATCAAAGCCTCAGTACTTATTCCACAGGCTTTGATCACTGCCCAGATGCTACCCACTCCTTCTGACAAATGCACTGCATATAAAACAGATTAATATCTTGATATAATTAATATTGTGATATAACATGGATGTTAAGAATTGAAGTTTAGAAAATGATTATTTTGTCCAAGAATTTAATAACTAGTGTGTTCACATATTTTCCCACAATTAAAAAGATACATGTGTAAAAAAAAATAAAGGTTAGAGGTTTTGGGAGGGGGAAAGGTGTAGGATAAGAGAAATAAGATCAATTCTGTTCTAATTTCATGAGTGACAAATGAAAATACACCAGTCTAGACTCCAGGTTCACCATTTTAGAAAGAATAAATAGGATTCTGGTAATTTTTGGCTCCTCTCAAGAACCCAGATTAATAGTTTAGCTAACATTTGGGGATCTCATCTTGTCTTTATCAAGGACAGATCACGAGGACATTCGAGGGACAACACATCTTCCCCAGCCCTTTTCAGGCAACAGTCACTGATTACCCAGATTCTAAACGCAAACACAGATTAACACTTGGAAGACTGTCAGGGGCCGTAAGTCCCAATATAGAAAACTATTTTTCCTAACTCAATCGGTATGGAGGCATGAGAAAATAACCAGGCACAGTTCACACAGTCATCACGAAGGGCATCTCAGGCTTCATCCATTCTGAATCTATTACACAAAACACATTTTATCCCCACCGCCTTCCCCCCCCCACCCCCCGTAAACCAAGGTGGAAGTTCATTAATATTCTCTTTCCAGTGAACGCTGGGCTAGGGAAACACCTGCAACTTAGTCACCAGCTTTGGAAAACACCTCTCCCCTTGCATCTACATTTTTAACAAAGGAGAAAGGAGCAATACATTCTGGCCTTTGTTAGGTGACTGTCTTACTTGTTTGGCAGGGTTGCATCTGCCTAGTGGCTAGTGAGCCTGCCTGTAAATTATTTTATATGAAATATGGGCCTACAGAAGACTTCATGTCATGGATGAGTTGAAATCCCAAGGTTAGAAACTTTTGACCTCAGAATGATGTGGGAGTCCCTTCTGTGTTTTGCTTGTATTGGTTAATGAATAAAGAAACTGCCTTGGCCTGATAGGGCAGAACCTAGGTAGGCAGAGAAGACAAAACTGAATTCTGGGAGGAAGAAAGCAAAGTCAGAGAATCACCATGGAACCACCTTTGCTGGTAGGCCACGACCTCGTGGTGATATACAGATTAATAGAAATGGGTTAAACTAATATGTAAGAGTTAGCCAATAAGAAATTAGAGCTAATGGACCAAGCAGTGTTTTAATTAATACTATTTCTGTGTGGTTATTTCGGGGCTAAGCTAGCTGGGCGGCCGGGACAAACAAGCGGGCCCACCTCCAACATCAGGACAATTTACACCCACAGAATCAAGCACAAGACTCAATAAATATGCTCTGAGTTGAAGCAAACGTTACCACTTCTACCCTACAACATCCAGGTGTGATCTTTGATGCTTCATCTGTGGTAGCATTACCCATCCAGCTGAACGGTCAATTCTTCATAGTAGGAGTCGTACCTTATGAGCCTTTCTTCACCATATCAACAATAAGAGGCTGTGGGAAAAGTTTCCACTGCTTAATTTGATATAATGGGGGTGGGGGGGGGGGCGACTGTGTTTCTGTTTTAGATTTGTTGAACGCCATTCTTTCTGAGAGAAAAGAAACCTGTCAAGGTCCTTGATGGTTTCACGTTTCCCGTTAAAATTGCTAGCCTTGGAAAGCATACCAACCTGGTCCTAAGCACTCCGGCATCACGAACAGCAGAGCTACAATTAAGGACTTTGCCTGGTGTTAACAAACGCCAGGGGGAATCTCCTTCTCCGCAGATGAGTTCTCCAGGAATTAATTAGCTCTCTCCTTTTACTCTTCGAAGAACTATGCTGCTCCCAGCATGCCTGGCGCTTGCTGCAGGCATGGGTCAAAGCAAGCAGCTGTCAATTAGTTAATATTCATGACATTTTATAACAAATGAAATGTACATGAAGCCTGTCGTATTGAAGATTAGTAAAGCCAGCGCATTTATGAAATAGCCTAATTCTTTGAATAATAATTTGAGGAACTCAGGGCCACAAGAAATTTGATTCTTTTATTTTGGGATATGTCTTTCCTTTTTTGTTTCAGTCATCAGGAGACAAGGAGTGGAGTTAAGGGTTCTTGGATTTTAATTTCTATTCTGTGATCTCAGTATATATATTTTGTATACCACAGTAGGCATCATGTATAAAATAGAGAAATGAACTAGTGGGATTTCAGTTTTTAAAACATAGGCAGACTCTTCTGACAATTATGGGAATTTCATCTTGTACATGCCTGTTCTTCAAAATGAGTTACAATCAGAAATTCCAAATTTTGTTTTGTTATAAGCATGTATAGAGAGAATTAAATTTTAAAACTTTTTAAACCAGATAATTCTGTGACTTAAAGACCACTTTCTTATAATAAAGAGACATGTGGTACACAAAAACGAATCTCCAGAAGTTATATTGCAATGAAATAGAATTTTAATGCACTAACGTGAGAATTTTCAGTTTCCTGATCATTGTGCCTCCCTAAAGTGTAAATCAGGTTACAGCTCCGGAGTGCCCAGCATCGTTGCTCCTTTAAGCTGAAGCCACCAGTCCCTTAGAGGCTAGGCTCTCGATGCATGCTTGCTTATCTTATCATTACACTGAATTATAGGACATGAAGAGAGAATAGTGGTGTCAGTCGAAATGGATATGATAGAAATGACCTTTTTTGTTTATTTGTTGCATTTGTCAAATTTAAGTGATTAAAATGACATTGACATACACAGGTGTAACAGAGTCACGCAGCAGAGTGTGGCAAGTCACCAACTCTAATAAATGATAATTATTTATGGCTGATCCATACTAAGTGTATTCCAATAAGCATAGAATTTTTGTGTGCGCATGTAGGGCAAGAGGGAAAAGGATATCCTTGCTTGTGTTTATAAGGAGGTCAGAAGTGACACAGATCTCTTCTTTTTCATTGCTCACTGTTTTTGAAACAGTGAGTCCACAGCTCACTGACTGGTCAGAATGGTTATCCAGTGACCCCTTCAGATCCTCTCATCCCCTCTTTCTAGCTAGAGAATTACAGGCATGTACAACCACACCTCTGTTAAATGTTCACCACATCAGGATAATGAACATACTATAGTCCCCATCACCTCTCAAGGTCTCCTTGTAATCCTTTGTAGATCTTTCTTTCTTCCCATTTCAACTCCTCTCTCCAATTAATATTTGAGATGACTTTGTTTTCTAGACCTTAATAAAAATTTATTCATAATAACATGAATTTTTATTTTCCACTTAGCATTATCTTGAGATTTATCCCTGTTATTGTGTATAGAAATAATTCAGTTTTTCACTGTTGAATATAAAATTATACAAATATGTTACAATTTATTTATTCACTCTCTTGATGAGTATTTAGGTTTTTTGATTATTTCCAGTTTAGAAATATAACAGTGTGCTATGAGTACTTGGACCAGTCTTCTCATATGCCCATGTACGTTTGTTATACAGACTGCATCTTTTCCTTTGATTGAGTAACTAGGGATGCCAAATTTGACAATTAATGGTTCTAAAAGTTATTAACGTAAGGTCCATTTAGTTCCTATATAAATTGTGTTATTTCAATATAAAGATGATTTTGCTGTCTTCTTCCCAATCTGGAAGCACTGTGCTTCTTTTTAAGCACACCATTACCCTGGCTAGATGTTCCAGTACAATATGCAATAGAAGTGCTTTAGAGTAGACACCCCAAGCTTATTTCTGATCTTGGCACAAAGTATTTAGAATTCAACACAGATATGATGTCAGCCATAGGTGTTCGCAGATATCATTTACCAGGTTGAGGAAGTTCCTTTTTATTACTAATGTGTTGAGAATTCTCATCAGGAACAGATGTGAGACCTCATCAAATGCTTTTACTGTATCAATGTGATAATCACTGACTCCCCTTTAATAGTACTAATATTATGAGCTGTCTATTGGTTTTCAAATGTTAAAGTAATCTAATATTTATATGATAAACTCTACTTGGCTGTAAGATATTTACTTTTAATATATTGTTGCTTGGACTTAGCAAAAGATATTTCTTTAAAAATTGGATCTAATTATGAATATTCATAAAGAGCACTGGTTTTCTCAAACCCAAACCCTGGCTAAGTTATTAAAGCTTTCTATACCTTAGCTTGCTTACTCAACTGTACAATGCCAAGAAAAAAACACTCTATTTCCAGAGCAGCTGGTAGAACAAAATTAGTTAATATAATTACGATTATACTTGAGTATACTAAAAGACCTGCTAGATGATCACTGCTAAATAAGAAGCATGATATATATCGGGCAGCAATGAGGCAGGTTGCCAATCAAGAAAAAAAAAGGATGTTTTGGAGTAACTATGTAAACAAGTTATCAAATACCACAAACGCATGTTTAAACTAGTCAGAGAAGGGGAGACGTGGACCTGGGGGCGGTATGCATGTTGAAGCCATAAAGGGGGGCATTTTCTACCCATTTATAAACAAAGAAGTGAAGATGTTAGTACATGTGTTATATGTGGGAGAGCTCTGAGGCAAGCTGTGTCCTGGGACCACCAAAGGTTAATAGGAAGACAATGCCCAGGTCTGAATGTGACAACCTTCTTGTCTTTTCAGGGCCCTGTGTTCAGCGTGCTATGAGTCTAAAGTTTTCAAGAGATGTATTTCATTCATTCTTTCTACTCAGGCACAGCGATAGAGATTTCCTGGAATAACCTTCCAAACATGTATAACCCACATTGTAACAAGTAAATATGGCTTTGGGTCTATGAGACACAAACCATCCAAGGGGTTATGAGCTATTTTTACTACCATAAATTTTAGCTGAAGTATCTGTGAAAGTTATGCTTGAGACAGAGACAGATAGGATGAATTAGAAAAATTAACAGTGCAACTCATTTCTCAAATTTATCACAAAAAGTACACAGGCTTTCATCCTGTACTTTATTTGAACACAACATTTCACTTCATCCCTTTTTGGTCTTTCTAAAACTATAATTATTATTCATATGGCTCATTATATGAACTTATGATTTTAAAATATATACTTGATAAAAATAACAATATTTCATTTATGGAAAATTTCTATTAAATGAAGATCCCAGTTCAACAAATCAAGTTTTAAACTTCAGTTTATTGATGATTGTCAGCTGGCTCAACAACACAAAAGCAAAGTTCAGTACTGTGTCCTACGTGACTCCTTAGAGAAAAACCTCTCTCCAACGTACATTTTAGATTTTTTTTTCAACTGTCTGAAATTTATTAAATTATAAAAGTTTCCATTTCCGCCCCTCCTCCCAACATCCTCCCACTCCCCCCACTCCCCCTCCTCCTCCCTCTCCATCCCTAAGAGCAGTCAGTGTTTCCTGTCCTGTGAGAAGTTCAAGTTCCTCCCCCCTCCCTCCAGGTCCAGGAAGGTGAGTATCCAAACAGACTGGATCCCAAAAATCCAATATATGCAGAGGAAACAAGTCCCAGTGCCATTGTCAATGGCTTTTCAGAAAGACCCCGTGCCAGCCACATTCAGAGAATCCGGCCACATTCAGAGAATCTGGTTGGATCACGTGCTCGTTCAGTCCCAGTTCAACTGGCCTTGGTGAACTCTCATTAGATCAGTCCCCTTGTATCACTGAGTGATCGGACCCCTCGCGGTCCTGATTTCCTTTTTCATGTTCTTCCTCCATCTGCTCCTCATTTGGACCTTGGGTGGCTCAGTCCAGTGCTCCAATGTGGGTCTCCCTCTGTATCGCCATCCATCGTCGGATGAAGGTTCCCTCTAGTCTTGCCGTCTTTGCTCACATTCTCTTTCCTTCTGCTTCTCGTTTGGACCTAGGGAGTTAAGTCCAGTGTTCCAATGTAGGTCTCTGTCTCTATCTCCATCCATTGCCAGATGAAGGTTCTATGGTGATAAGCAAAATATTCATCAGTATGGTTATAGGCCAAGGCTGGTTCAGGCACCCTTTCCTCTGTCCAGAGAACAATCTGGGGATCTCTCCTTGGACCTGGGATCCCATTTATAATCAAGTCTCTTGTAAACCCTAAAATGACTCCCTTAGTTGAAATATATTCTTCCCTGATCCCATATTCATCCTTCCTCCCTCCCCCCCCATCCCAGTCCCCCGAGCTTTCCCCATTCCTCCCCTACTCCCTTCTCTCTAACCCTCTCCCCTTCCAACAACCCTCCCACCCCCCCCCATGCACCCGAGGTTACCTGGGATTTTTGTCTATTTCCAATCTCCAGGAGGATAACTATATGATTTTCTTCAGGTTCACCTTCTTACTTAGCTTCTCTAGGATCACGAATAATAGGCTCAAAGACCTTTAATTATGGCTAGAATCCACTTATGAGTGAATACATACCATATTCCTCTTTTTGGGTCTGGCTTACCTCACTCAGTAAAGCGTTTTCTATGTCCATCCATTTGCATGCAAAATTCAAGATGTCATTGTTTTTTACCACTGAGTAAAACTCTAATGTGTATATGTTCCACACCTTTTTTAACCATTCTTCTATTGAGGGTCACCTAGGTTGTTTCCATGTTCTGGCTATTACAAATAGTGCTGCTATGAACATGGTTGAACAAATACTTTTGATGTATGATAGGGCATCTCTTGGGTATATTCCCAAGAGTGGAATTGCTGGGTCTTGAGGGAGGTTGACTCCCAGTTCCCTGAGAAACCGCCACTCTGATTTCCACAGTGGCTGCACAAGTTTGCATTCCCACCAACAATGGATGAGTGTTCCCCTCACTCCACATCCTCTCCAGCATAGGCTATCATTGGTGTTGTTGAGTTTAGCTATTCTGACAGGTGTGAGATGGTATCTCAAAGTGGTTTTGATTTGCATTTCCCTGATCGCTAAGGAGGTTGAGCATGACCTTAAGTGTCTTCTGGCCATTCGAAGTTCATCTGTTGTGAATTCTCTGTTCAGTTCAGTACCCCATTTTTTAATTGGGTTAATTAGAGTTTTAGTGTCTAGTTTCTTGAGTTCTTTGTATATTTTGGAGATCAGACCTTTGTCTGATGAGGGGTTGGTGAAAATCTTCTCCCAGTCAGAAGGCAGCCTTTTTGTCTTACTGACAGTGTCCTTTGCTTTACAGAAGCTTTTCCGTTTCAGTAGGTCCCATTTATTCATTGTTTCTCTTATTTTCTGTGCTACTGGGGTCCTACTTATGAAGTGGTCTCCTGTGCCTATATCTTGTAGACTACTTCCAACTTTCTCTTCTATCAGGTTCAAAGTGGACAGATTAATGTTGATGTCTTTAATCCATTTGGAATTGAGTTTTGTGCATGGTGATAGATATGGATCTACTTTCATTCTTCTACAGGTTGACATCCAGTTCAATTCTTGAACTGATTCCATTACCTGTTTGATTGTTTTTTCTTGGTTTCCCAGGGTATCGTTTACGAATTTACTCATTTCTTCAAACTTTTTGTTATATTTCTCTTCCATTTCTTTACTCACATCTTCCATCTTTTTGTTATATTTCTCTTCTATTTCTTTAAGTGAGTTATTCATACCCTGTTTAAGAGACTCTATTGCTTTCATAATGACACTGTTTTCCACTTCTTCCGGAATAGGGTGTTCAAGTCCTTCTGTTGTAAGATCGCTGGGATCTGGTGTTTTCATGTTGTTTTTCAGATTGTTGGAGGAATTCTTGCCTTGGCGCCTGCCCATCTCTTCCTTCAGATGCTCTCCAATGGCTCTTCCCTCCGCTGGGTCTTCTGCGACCGGATTAGTGCCCCTTGCTATCCAGGAATCACTTTGCCTGCAGTCCTACCTTGCTGCAGGCAGGCTATTAAAACAAAGGTACTCCCTCCCATTTGCACTCACCGCCCCATCCCGGCAATGCCCACACAGGCTGAGTTGAAGGATTTTAAGCCCCGTAAAAGGGAGAGAGGAAGGGTAGGGGTTCCAGGCAGAAAGCCGGGATGGAGTAGGAGGAGAAAGGGTTTAGCTGGTGGAAGCCGCCCCTTTGGAGTAGCCAGGGAGATAAGGATGGCGGGAAGATTGTGTGTTCCCTTACTGGACTTGTGTGGTGGTCAGGAACACACTTACCCCTCCATTGTATCTTCTCACATTTTAGTTTTATTATTATGTGATTTTACCTTTTATTCCTCCTGCATATAAAACATTGCCTAATAGGAACTTTTGTCTACTTGATTCTCCAGTGTCTCTCCAGTGCTGAGAAGCAATGTATAAAAGTCAGTTAAGGCTCTGTGAACATTGGCTTTATTTGTTACACCTCTGCCACATTCACTGCCAAACTCTATGGAGCACGTGAAGGGGGGAAGGCATTAGCAGGAAAGGCAGAGGTTGATCAATACACAAAGTGCTGGAAAGGCTTTAAAGAATCATGATGGATGACTACAGAATCCAGAGGGGTTGTAAAAGCTGGCAGAACACAGTGCAGATTATGAAGTAGTAATGAGCATGGTATAGGACAAGAAAGAAACCTCTAGAAATACACATTTGTGATAGGAGAAAGAGAAATGATGTTAGAATGTTTGAAACCAGAGCCAGATTGAGAAGAGTCTCAATTGTCAGGATGGGAGCTTGGCACGAGAGCGCCGTTTGGATGTCCAGACTCCAATGTCTTTGTTTACAAGCTTTGGAAAGAATGGAGGAGGAAAAGTTACAACCCAGCCAAGAAGATGTCAATTGCCTGTAGTTCCTTATGATTTGGGGCAATTCCAAACAAAAGCAGCAAATTGGAGGATCCCATCCCCTTTATTTTCTCCTCTTCACTCTAAGAATACCAATTACAAGAGATCGAAGGAAAAATGTTTTCATGCCGTTTCTGTAGCCCAACGATGTTACACACCTGGGTCAATTCCAAGGGTTCATACACAGACTGCATTTACAGTCTGAATTTTTCCCTTGTTTATGCTTTTGTGGTGAGGTCATTTTTATATTTATTGTATTTCTCAGCTGATACAAATTATAGTCAGATTAGGGTAATCAGCGTCATTTAGCAGTCCTTCAAGTTGTGCCTTCCTGTCAGTGGTCAGCAATAATAATGTAGTGTAGTGAAATCGGGTGTTACGTCCCTGCTACGTTCCAGGAAACTGACGTTGTTAGTGCACTCACTGGTACACATTATTGTAAGGAAAATATAATAAAATAATAATAAGAAGAAAAACAATAGTAGTAGTGGTAGCGTATAACTTGAAGTGTGTGAATTCAGTCAAATGCACCAGAAATTTAAATATGCCAAATTGGACAGTGAATAAGATGGTATTCATAGTTATTAAATAGAATATTAGGAAATAATGACATTAAATATAAACACATCTTTTAGTGCCCAGTATATGTTTTCTGAAGGGTGACATCACCTTAAGGAATGAGATGAACATTATATGTTGCAAAGATCTGTGGCCCTTAAAGGTTTTACAACAGAAAAACAAAAACAGCATAGTCTGGAATATATTAAAATTTCATGCAAAGATTTTACAACAGAAAAACAAAGACAGCATAGTCTGGAATATATTAAAATTTCATGTAATGTCAGTATTATTAAGTGGGTGTGTGTGTCTAATGTTAACTTAGAAGAGAGTAGGATTTTTTTAAAATTGGGAAAATTGCATTTTTCAGCAATAAGTGCCTGCCTTTTCTTCTAATTGCTTTGCTATCTTAGCAATCCAACCTTTGAACTACTTTCTGGATATCCTCATACTTCTATGTGTGTGTTCAAGAGTGTCTGCTTGTATGTTATACCCATGAAGACACGTATAAAATGGTCAAGGATCAAGTGTGAGAACGGATGCGCATCACAGAATGTCCTAACTAAATCCGTAGTTCACTCTGGCCAGTGAAGCTGGCAGGCTGACTACAGAGGATCGCCTCTCCGTGCTGTCCTGCAAACCCAGTCCTGCAGCCTCAGTCCGGCTCCATAGCTGACCTCCTGCTGTGACCTCCTGCTCCCCTCTCTCCCAGTCCCCAGGGATCACACAGATTTCCCCCAGTTTTTCTCCCACCTCCTCCTGCTATCTCAGCATCCATCTCCAGCAGGCTCTCTCTAGGAAGCCTCCAGCTAGGCTGCCAGAGAACCAAGTGGGCCAGTCAAGCACATGGGCCAGCTTCAGATCGTCTCTACCCCTCTCTTCCTCCATATCCAGTTCCCAGTCCCAGCCACAGCTCTGTAAAATCCTATTGTGGCCTCTCTTCACTCTCTGCCACAAGTCCCAAGGGTCTGGGCAGATCCTAGTGGAAAATCCTGCTTTCATGCCTCCTGGGAACCCTTTCACTCCCTCCCCCGATCCCATGCCCATTGATAAATGTCATCTCCCAAACACATTTTACCCAGAGTCTCCAGTGGCCACACCCACCAGGACCCAGGAAGAATTTCCTACTAGGGAATACACAGTCACCACACTTTCCTAAGAACCAGAGAGGGCAACAGAAAGCAAGGAACAAACATGTACCTGATAATGACAAGGCCAGATATTAGACCCTAAAATTACAATTTTCCCAAACCCAGATGCCTAGATGTCAGCATAAAAACGCAGTCAATAGCAGCCAGGTCAATATGACTCCACTAAATCCCCACAACCCCCCACATTAGACCCTGAATATTACAACAGACCTGAAGCTAAAAACAAAGACCTTAAAATAGCCTTTATGAATATGATAGAAGTCCTTAAAGAAGAAATGGGTGAAACCCTTAAAAAAATCTATGAAAACACAATCAATGATTTCAATAGTTTGAAATAGTTTAAGACATGAAAGTGGAAAGAAAATCAGTAAGGAAAATCCAAGCTGAAGGAAATCTGGAAATGAAAAATTTAAAAACTTGAATAGAATCCTCAGAAGCAAGCCTCATCAAAAAAAAAATACAAGAGAAGAGAGACTGAAGCATTGAAGGAAA
The DNA here is from genome assembly GCF_982192425.1 of Myodes glareolus. Lineage (NCBI taxonomy): Eukaryota > Metazoa > Chordata > Mammalia > Rodentia > Cricetidae > Myodes > Myodes glareolus. The sequence goes on along the minus strand of NC_142038.1, from coordinate 9,199,930 downwards.
GATAGAAGAAATAGGTACCTTAGTCAAAGAAAATGTTAAATCTAGTAGGGCAGCAGTGGTGGTATCCATCTTTAATCCCAGCACTCAGGAGGCAGAGGCAAGCAGATCTCTGTGAGATCAAGGCCAACCTGGTCTGCAGAGCTAGTTCCAGGAACTAGGACTGTTACACAGAGAAACCTTGTCTCGAAAAAGAAAAGGCACCAAAAAAAAATTAAGTCTAAAAACTCCTGACACAAAACATTCAGGATATTTGGGTCACTATAAAAATACCAAATCTAAGTATAATAGGAATAGAGGAAGACGAAGAACCCCAGATCAAAGGCATAGAAATACTTTCAACAAAATTATAGAAGAAAATTTTCCTAACCTAAAGAGGGAGATGCCTATCAAGGTACAAGAAGTTTTTAGAACACCAAATAGACTGGATCAGAAAAGAAATTCCCCTTGACACATAATGATCAAAATACTAAATGTGCATAATAAAGAAAAATATTTAAAGCCACTGAAGCAAGCCACCAGGGGAAAGGAAAGATCAAGTAACATAAAAAGACCCATAAGAATAACAACTAACTTCTCAATGGAAACTCGAAATGCTAGCAGGCCCTGACAGATGATATACAGACTATAACAGACCACGGATGTTAGCACAGACTACTATACCAAATAAAATTTAATCACAGTAGATGGAGAAAATAAGACATTCAATGATAAGGCCAAGTTTAAGCAGTATCAGCAAAGCCAGTCCTCCAGAAGGCACTAAAGAGGTAATCAGACCCAAGAAAACACAAGGAATGAGTATTCTGAAAACAGCAAATCAAAAGAGAAGAAAACACATAACAACAACAACAATATAACAGAAATCAACAAACACTGTTCATTAATATCTCTCAATAGCAATGGTCTTAATCCCCCTATAAAAGAAAACAGACTAATGAAAGAGATACAAAAACAGGGTCCATCCTACTGCTTCATGCAAGAAACACACCTTAACATGAAGGATAGACATCACCTCAGGGTAAAAAGATTGAAAGCTATTCACAGCAGATGAACCTAAGAAGCAAACTGGTGTAGCCATTTTAATATCTGACAAAACAGACGTCAAACTTGGCTACAAATCAAGTCTCAACAGATACGAAAAATTGGAATAACACTCACTATCCTATCTGACTGTCACAGACTAAAGTTGCACATCACAGCAGAAAAACATGAACAGAAAATTTATAAGCTTGTAGAAACTGAATAACTCACCAATTAATGAAACTGCATCAAGACATAAATTAAGAAAGAAATTAAAGACTTTCTTGAATTGAATGAAAATGAATACACAACATACCCAAACTAATGGGCCACAGAGTAACCCTGTTTTGAAAAACAAACAAAAAACAAAAACAAAAAAAACATAAAGAAAAAACAGCATGATATTGGCACAAACAGACACATAAAACAATGGAGTTGAATTATTGGGTTTATGTATGTTCCCTCCACTCCTGCTCTCTCTAGGACTTTTGCATGATGGCATGTTTTATTGTTTCAGCCTTTTTCTACATGTTTTGAGATGATTGTGCAATTTTAGTATTCAAGCTCAATTACATAATTGATTACATGCATTGACTTTTGGTGTGGGAGAATTGTCTGTATTCTGTCAATCATATTTTAATAAAACACTGATTGGCCAGGCAGGCAGTATAGGCGGGAAAGCCAGACAGGAAGTAGGGGTGGAGCAAAGAGACTGGGAGTTTTCTGGGACACAGAAGCTCTCTCTCAGCCATTCCTGTACAGACCACCGAAGAGGCAACATGTAAGCTGTCACACCGAGAAAGGTACCGAGCCCATGTGGCTAACATAGATAAGGATAATGGGGTAATATATGTTATAAGAGTTAACAAGAAGCCTGACCTAATGGACCAATCAGTTTATAACCTTATGGAGTCCTGTGTGTAATTTCTCTTTGGGATTTGCCGGCTGTTGGGGTACTGGGCAGGACAGAAACCCCAACAAGCCAGCCCCCTCATGTTACATATGGCGCCCAAACGTGGATAACTGAATCCACCGAAAGTTTGAGAAAGCTTGGGAAAGAATAGACTAAAGCATGTTTTGTTGGTAGCAACAATTTCTCAGGTCTGCTCTGCTTGCTAGTAGCAAGCAAATGCTCTCATCTAAGAGAAGCTTCCTGACTCAGCTTTAGCTGCAAAACCCTGCAGTTCATTGAGAGGTCCTGCCACAAAACACTTAAACGCTGTTGGTGAAGGGCTGAACACATGCTTTTTGGTTTTCAGCCGTAGCAGGAAGAAAGCTGTGCTGTTTTAAAATGCTGGCTTTCTGGGCTGTCCTGCCAAGGCAGACTCTGACTCTTTCAGGCAGGCAGCCTGAAGCACTTGAGTGTGGTCTGTGAGCAGAATGCTGCAGCTTGCTAGCAAGGACCTTGAAACGCCATAGAGTTGTGGCAGTGAACACAGCTCTGGCTGGTACCTCTACCATGAGTCTGGAAAGCTAAGAAATGGCCTAGATCCAGCCGTCAAAGCCACGGGTTTTAGGCTCATGTGGTCAGAAAAAAGGAGAGATATACAGTAAAGAGAGATTCAAAGACGAACAAAACCTCTAAATGGTTTATAGTGTGTTACAAATATATGCAGGCTAAAAGTTAAAGTTCTTAATGTAAAAAAAAAAAAAGAGAGTAGTTGGGTGTGGTGGTACACACCTTTAATCCCAATGCCGGGGAGGCAGAGGCATATTGACCTCTGTGACTTCAAGGGGTAGAGGTAGATTGACCTCTGTGACCTCAAGGGGTGGTAGTACACGCCTTTAATCCCAATGCCTGGGAGGCAGAGACAGATCTCTGTGAGTTCAAGGTGTGGTAGCATACACCTTTAATCCCAGCACTGGGGAGGCAGAGACAGGAGGATCTCTGTGAGTTCAAAGACAGCCTGGTCTACAGTGTTATTCCAGGACAAAGATATACAAAGATCCTGTCTCAAAAAGTAAAAGTAAAAATAAAAGAAATAGAGGTTAAAATAAAGCCACATAAAGATGGAAAATGCACAGAGAATCTTCATACTGTATGCTATTATGCTCTCTTTAAATCGTTTGATTGCTGAGGAAGGAGCAACAACTGCTAAAAGACTTGTGTTTATAAATGCTACAGAATTAATCCAAGATAGACATTTTGAAAATACCTTGGCTTCAAAACTGAAGTCAAAAGGTTTGTTACTTTGGAGAAGAGATTTTGCTTGTGTTTCCACAGAAAATGAGAGCCTCTGGATTTATTCAGAGTTAAGAAAATTCATCTTTGGCCAAGGGAGACCACCTGAGCAATCTCTGGTAGGAACAGATGGCCCAGATGTCTGAGTTCTACATACAGAACGGATTCAAGGCGCTGCCTGAGATGATCAGGTCTCACAGGATACTCCAGTCAGGACTTGATTATAACTCTAAATTTTCTTTAGGTCCCCATAAGATCATCAGCGCCCCCAACCAGCAGGAAGTAGCCTGAAATACTACGCCCACATTCCCAACAAATGGACTATGGGTATTTTCTTTTGTTTAAAAAAAAAAAAGAGGGAAATGGTGTGGGAGAATTGTCTGTATTCTGTCAATCATATTTTAATAAAACACTGATTGGCCAGGCAGGCAGTATAGGCGGGAAAGCCAGACAGGAAGTAGGGGTGGAGCAAAGAGACTGGGAGTTTTCTGGGACACAGAAGCTCTCTCTCAGCCATTCCTGTACAGACCACCGAAGAGGCAACATGTAAGCTGTCACACCGAGAAAGGTACCGAGCCCATGTGGCTAACATAGATAAGGATAATGGGGTAATATATGTTATAAGAGTTAACAAGAAGCCTGACCTAATGGACCAATCAGTTTATAACCTTATGGAGTCCTGTGTGTAATTTCTCTTTGGGATTTGCCGGCTGTTGGGGTACTGGGCAGGACAGAAACCCCAACAAGCCAGCCCCCTCATGTTACAGACTTTATTTTGTTGGCCCTACATTTACAGGATAAAAATAACTTGATTGTATGGATGATCATTTTGCTATATGCCCATATTTAGTTTCCAAACATTTTCTTGATGATTTTTCATCTATGTTCTTTGGCATATTGACTTATCTACCTTTTTTATTTCTTGCCTCTATAACACAGAAACATTATCAACAGTGTCTTTTTAATAATAATGGGGTTTATTAAAGATAATGGGGACTTTGGAAATTGGAGCAGGTGCATTTTGCATCATGAAACATCCATAAGTCTATTGAGGTCAAGGACAGAATGATGTGGTTTGAAGATGAAATGTGCCTCATATGTTCATGTCTTTGAATCCTTGGTTCCCCACTGATCATCCTGCTTTGGAAGACTATGGAGCATAGAGGAGTTGAAACCTTGCTAGATGAAATGGACCACTGCGATTTGTCCTAGGGTTTCATAGTCCAGACACATCTCTTGTTCTTTCTCTCTCCTTGAGTGTCCCTGCCTTTATGTTTTCCTACTGTCTCTTTATCACCATAATGAAATGTCCTTCTCTAGGTGTAATTCATATCACTTCTTCCATTAAATTACTTTTTGTCAGATCAACAACAACAAAAAAATAATCAAATACATATGTTCTGAAATCATGACACATAGCCTAATTGGATCTCTGAACTCTTCTGTGAGATAGTACAGAGTAGTCAAACTTAGAACTGAAATGTTGTTTTAGTGTACACTTCTAACCTAGGAAAAGAGCTTTAAACATTTTAAACATTTAATCCTCTATTTCTTCATCTCTAGAATGGATACTATGACACCATCAACTTAGGAGGGTTTCTAAGATAAGATACAAAACTGTTAGTGAAGAAACTAACACACAAAAAGAAGAAAGTAAATAATACAAATGGAAAAAGTATAAAAAATAATGTATTATAAATAATCTTGGTTTGTATAATTTTATGGCTCTGAAATCATGATATCTTCATGGCCTAGTCTGCATGTAAAACATTTAAGAAACTTATATGACATTAAAGACACAGTTATAAAATATTTTCAAATTATTTTATGAGCAGTGGGTTGTAAAATATTGAATTAGATTTGAAGGTCATCTCATCTGAACAGTTGAACAACATCTGTCTCAGTTTACCAGGTGGGTCATCAATAAATCTGCCGATATGAAAGAGAAGTATGAAGTGCATAGAAGAAGGAAGAAACTGTACTGGTTTCTGAACTCAGACAAAACAGATGTGTCATGAGGATAAAAATAACCTGAGAGCAAGGACTTAGAAAAATACAATGAGGATGTTTAAGTGATTTTCATTAATATTTGCAGAGTTTGCTAAATAAGGGTACATTAAATATAAATATAATAAATATTTCTAATCATTCAGATGTGTAACGCATATTCAATGGAAGGATGTTCATGACTATGGCAGAAATGAAACTGCTCTGAGTACTTACCTCATGTTCATGATAGGAATCAATAAAAGCCACTTCCCTAGCCAAAAGAAGTTTACAGTTCAAACTTCTTTCAGTCAGGTGGGAACATTTACCTGTTCTGTGACCTCTATTTCAACTCAGAAAATTAGAAGTTGATTATGATTATCTTTGACTTAAAGAAGGCTTCGGCATCCAGTTCCCTTAAAGCATCATTGATGTAATTCCCCTACCACCGATCGAACAGTTCTGTAGAACTCATCTAAATGTGCTCAGTCAATGAACCCCCAGTGAGTTTCCACATCATTAGGTGTTTACATGGTGACCTCAATAGCAAGGTTTTAGCCTAATGAGTTGTCTATTCCTTAGGCTGCCTCAGGCAGCAGTTAGAGAGGGGACTACATAACACTTAGGGAAATCGAGACAAATGAGAAATATCACATTAACCTTCTTAAGCTTGCTGCATTAAGCACTGAAAGGCTGTTTATTGGGTTAGCCTCCAAACAGCCGCAGCATCTTAAGCTCTGTTTGGGAAGTCCATAAAGTCTCCTGATTGTGAGTGAAGGATGCAGATGCTGTGGTACTTGCTGCTTATATTTCAAATCCCCATAACCATCTATGTGAAGCCCTGCATTCTAAACGCAGTGCTCAGTAGTTCTAACATTATTGCTGTCATTGTATGTTACAATGTCAAGGAAGCCAGTATGTGCCAATTTCATTTTATATCTTTCTATTATATACAAAGATGGGTCTCTCAGTTACTGCACAGTTTTTTCTAGTAGTAGGATCTTTGTTGTGTTAATGACTGGATCAATGAAATAATTGAGTGGGTTGATTAAGAAACCCCATAATGACAATAGACCTCCTCTCAAATATAGTTTCTTGGTGTGGGAAGTTCTTCTATATATGTGTTGCTTTTATTGGTTAATGAATAAAGAAACTGCTTTGGGCCTATAGCAGGACAGAATAGAGCTAGGTGGAGAAAAAGAACTGGATGCTGGGTGAAAGATAGCGGAGTCAGGGAGACACCATGTAGCTGCCAGAGTGAAAAGACGTGAGCTGCCAGCTGGAACCTTGCCAGTAGGCCACGAGCCTTGTGGTAAAATATAAAATAATGGAAAGGGGTTAATTTTAGATGTAAGAGCTAGCTAGCAATATGCTTAAGTGATTGGCCAAGCAGTGATTTAATTAATACAGTTTCTGAGTGATTATTTTGGGGTCTTGGTCAGCCAGGAACAAAAAAGCGGCCTCCTACTACAGTTTTTGACATGTGATAAAATTATCTGATACACGCATATCGATAAATATTTGTAAAAGATTAGACACAAGCAGAATAACTATAAATGGGATATTGTTCCCAAAGGACTGATGAATGGATAAACTCATATCTGTAGATAAACCTCGAGTTTCTGGCTCCAGCGATTTAAAATTTTCATTATTATAATCCTCAACATCGTCATTATTTTTTATTTTGTGTGTGTGTGTGTGTGTGTGTACACATGCACACATGATGTGAGTGTGTGAAAGTTCAGAAGACCACTTTATGGTTAATTCTCTCCGTCCATGTTTGCAAATATTCCAGGGGTCAAACTTAGTTTGTCAGGCTTGTACAGAAAATGCCTTTACCGAAGTCAGGACCACGAGGGGTGCGTTCACCCACTGATACAAGGGGACTGGTCTGGTGGGAGCTCACCATGGCCAGCTGGACTGGGACTGAAGGAGCGTGTGATCGGGCTGGATTCTCTGAATGTGGCTGACATGGGGACTGACTGGGAGGCCATTGACAATGGCGCTGGGTCTTGTTTCATCTGCATGTGCTGGCTTTCTGGGATCCTGGTCTGTTTGGATGCTCACCTTCCTGGACCTGGAGGGAGGGGGGAGGAACTTGGACTTCCCATGGGGCAGGAGGCCCTGACTGCTCTTGGGACTGGAGAGGGAGGAGGGAAGGAAGTGGGGGGAGTGGGAGGGTATTGGGAGGAGGGGAGGAACTTGGACTTCCCATGGGGCAGGAAGCCCTGACTGCTCTTGGAACTGGAGAGGGAGGAGGAGAGGGAGTGGGGGGAATGGAAGGGTATTGGGAGGAGGGGAGGAAGTAGAAATTTTTTATAAATAAATGAATAAATAAAAAAAGAAAAAAGAGAAAAAAAAGAAAATGCCTTTACCTACTAAGCCATCCCACTGACTATGGCCTCAGTTTTTGCTTTTGAAATGATTCAATTAAGAAATATAGTATTTATCATTATAAATATTTTGCATAAAAATCATTGAATTTGTATAGCATGAGTCATATAGTTTAATTAACTCATTTTTCTTTTGCTGATTTATAAACAATTGTTTTGTTAATATTGCTTTCCTAATCATATTCTACTCAACCTTTAGATTTATATTATGAATTTCTAAAATATTTTTATTCTCCTAATGTATATTCTCCTAAAAATATGCCATTAGTGTATTTTATGTTGTAGTTTATTTTACACCTCTGTTGACGATTATATTTATATTAATGTGCCTCCTGTCTTCAATTCTACAACCTAAAGACTTAACTATAGGTTCAGGGATGGGAGAAAAGTTAATAGATTTGGGGTGCATGTCTTACTCATTACAAGTGTACAGGTGAGTTTGCATTTGCCCATTTTGTTAGTGTTCAGACCAGACCTCAATTCCAACTTCTTCAGATCTATTTCAACAGGGAAATCCCAACCATCTCCTGGAGCTACTTGCACATGTGAATAAGTGTGGTACAGCCATGGATATGAACAACTAAAGATCAAAATTACATTTTTATTTATGTATGTTCTGAACAAGTACAGACTTTTTTGTTGATATTTCCACTACACTATAGTATAACAATTGTTTACATAGGACTTTATAATAGCCATTGTAAGTAACCTAGAAATGACTTCAAAATAGGCATGCAGGGGCATGCATTTTGTAAACAAACCTTACTTCACTTCATATGAGGGTTTCTTGCTGTGAATTTTTTATGGGCATGGGCTCATGGGACTTACCTTCATAGAGTACAAAGGGGTCATGGCAGATAATGCAGGATCAAGTCTCTCAAGCTAGAGAGAAAACTCCTTCTCTCTATAAACCAACTCTGAATAAAATGAGGTAAAGAAAATGACAAGTTGTTGGGTGAAAGCAGTTGGAATGCAGGAGTTTCATAAAGGGCATTGTTCTGTTTTTGTTTTCATAGAATTTTTATTACATAGAATTTGCATAGATTTTGGGGGGAAATTTATATTTTTAAAAAGAAAACAAAGTCCTTTTACCGTTTAAATTTTACATTTCTCTGTTAAATATTAGCTTTTAAACATTTTGAATAATCTTGGAATTTTTAGATCCTAATACCTTTATAGATGCTTATCCAAGATAAATGCACTAATTTTTCAAATTTCTATTCGTTCCAGACACTTGACTAACTTCTCTGAAGCACACCCACTGATCTCCCAGAGTTCACAGTCTACTCTCTATTCCAAAGAGAGCTTTCTGTCTCCATCAGTAAAGCGAGCTTCCATATATGACACAATTACTAATATATTCTTTCTGAGTCTTCAGTGTTCAAATGCATGTGAACCAGAAATTCTCCAAAGACATCTGTGCCACACTTGTCCATTTTGTAGTGAGTACACAAGATCAGAAGCCTGGGGGCGAGGGGGCAGGTCAAGTCAGTGGTACAAAACTTCTTTACTTTCGTCTGCAGAACACTTAAGTGAGAGCCTGCAAATACCACAATATGCAAACACATGAAAAATGAAGGCTGGTGAGTTGAAGTATGATTTCTAGAGACAGATTGACTCGATCTGTGGGTATGCCCCTAGGTCTCAGAGCTCTGTAGGTCTGGCAGAAATCTGAACTGTGTGCATTACCTCAGGCATATGACAAAAAGTGAAAAGTCATATTGTAAAGACAGGCTTTCACTATATACCATGACTGGATTAGAACTCACTACATAGATAAGATCCTCAAACTCATAGAAGAGCTACTTACCTGTGCCTCCCAAGCACTGGGATTAAAAACATGCAGTTCTTATTTTGCTATTTTTTAATTATATGAAGAAGAAACATCACCCACAAAAGTAGTCAAAAAAGAGAAGCTTATATTGACTTACAGAACTATATTCAGAGTGGGGAGAGAACAGAGAAAAGATTTAAAAATACCAGGTTGTGTGTTTTCAGCGTGAAATAATTCCAACACTGTTATGCAAGTATGGAAACTCATCATGACAAAGGAATGATTTAGTAAAGTTTGAAGTTTTGAAAATTCCATATGAAAAATTCACAAAGGATAACTTAGATAAAATAGTTGACTAGGAACCAAAAGGGGGATAATTTAAGCAATTCAAGAACAAGTTATTAGAATCAGTATTAATAAAATAATTTCTATTAGAGTGAAAGAGACAGATTCCAAAGCTATTATACAGGTATAATAAATGGATCTCAGGCCATTTTTATGTAGACTTTGAGGAAAAATGAAGAACTAAGTTCTTTTAGCATGTTATTATATGTATATAATCAGGAAGTAAAATATAGAGTGTAACTGGCATATGATTTTGCATACTTATATATGCAAATATAATATACAGAATGTATAAAATAACATATATAGTCTACACATAACATATATAGTAGCATATAACCTTACTTGGAAGAATGAGGTATTTAAAACACTATTTTGTCTTTACACTAAATGTATTTAGGCCAGAGAAGACTGCCAAATTTGGTAAATAAAAATAAACTTTTATATTCCTTCATGAATTGCATCATTTTTCCATTTCACAAAAATTTTGAATGACAATATAGATGCAATTTTCATGACAAAAGATGGAGAAATGCAAACAAGTTGTCCTTAAATAGCATAAGTCTATAAATTTGAAACCTGTTGGGGGAGGCCGCTAGTTAGTTCTCAGCTGCTTAGCCCCAAAATAATCTCACAGAAACTCTATTAATTAAATCACTGCTTGGCCCATTAGCTCTAGCTTCCTATTGGCAAACTCTCACATATGAATTTAACCCATTTCTATTAATCTGTATATCGCCACGTGGCTGTGGTTTACCGGCTAAGGTTCCAGCATCTATCCCAGGTGGGGCTCCATGGCATCTCTCTGATTCCACCCTTTCTCCCAGCATACAGCCGAGTGTTTCCTGCCAAATTCTGTTCTGCTCTTGCCATAGGCTCAAAGCAGTTCTTTATTTATTAACCAATAAAAGCAATACATAGACAGAAGGCCTTCCCACACCAGAAACCAACACAATATGATACAATTACAACTGAATATTTTATTGCGTATGTGGTTACTAAAGAATACTAAGGGCAGTGTGCAACATTAGTATGGATGTAAAATTAGTGCTATGCACAAGATCTTGCTTGTTCAGGTATTGGAAAATGATAGGGTTTAGATTCATAAAAATGGGTCATTGGTTCTGGTGGGCTCTGGAATTCTTCTGTACTACACACCTGCTGCTCTGCCGGTATTAGCTCCTACTCTGTATCTGTTTCCTCCACATTGTGACTTTTGTAGAAGTAAAAGGTGGCTCACAACAATTGTGAAACTTACAAGATAGAAGATTCACAAGGTTCAGGAAACCTAAGATGCATAGAACCCCTGTATATGAGTATATAAGCAATATACAACTGCGAGGGAAGGCGAGACACTTCTGTGGTATAGCTGCCTACAGACTGTTCAGGGAACACAAGTGATGTCGTTTTTATGGGTTGTCATCAATGGTTGAGTAAACTTTAAGATGAGTCTAGCTGCCTTTCAGTCACCCGTAAGCCTATAAAAATTATTATGTGTGCCTTCTGATTCCTCCTTTACCTGAATAAATATAAACAAACTACAAAGAAGAAGTAATATAATTTACTTTTCAGGATCAGGACTCAGCCATTGATCACAACCAATGATAATCTCTACTCTGCTTTGGGGTGTTCTTTATTCTGACTCTTGCCATTTGCTTCTATCTAAAACATATAATTTTGACGCAATTTTTTGTTGCTTTTTTCAGACAGGATTTCCCTGTCTATTATTCATTGCTGTCCTGGAACCTGCTTTGTAGAATAGGCTGGCCTCAAACTCACAGAGATCTGCCTGCTTTTGCCTCCTGAGTGCTGGGACTAAAGGCATGTACCACCACACCTGGCTACAAATCTTACTTAGATTTATTTTATTTATAATATAAGAAAAATATCATGTAGTAATCAAAGAGACAATAATCATACTACTTAATGTAGAATACTCACTTTTCTCCCATAAAATTTAAGCCACCTTGGAAGGATCTGTTTGGAGTTTTCTGGGGAACATAGCCATGACAGATTATTTTGACAATACCTTATAATTTTGATCAAATACATTTATATACTATTTTAAAATGACTAGAAGACAATGTTTTCCAGAAAACACACCTGTAACAATGAACACTGAAATATGCCACTGTAAGAAAGACCTCTAAGTCTAGGTTCTCATCTATTCTAAGGACCATTCCCTGTATCCACACATTAATGAAAATTAATTTTCTTCAGGAGAAAATGGAACATTTGTCTCATATATTTGAAAGCAACATAATACATTAGAATACAGTTCCACTTTGATTTTCATATCTTCCCAAATGCACTTTGCATATTTCTTCTCTAATACATTGTTTCTCTGGGTCTCAGTTGGGATAGAAACAAAAAGAAAGGAAGGGAGTAGAAGATAGCAAATGATATTCATGTGTTAACTGCTAGATCAATCAAGGAACAAATCAGGATGGTAGGACCGAAGCCTGTCTCTAGAGATACTTTGCATGGAGTTGGAGTAGGGGTCTCCTTGCCTTATTTTCCTGTTGCTGTGGTTTTCAGGGAAGTGGAGAACTTTATTTCTCCTCTTTCTTCTCAATCTCTACTTTTATGTAAAGTTGCCAGATCTCCTCGTCCTCATCCTTCCCCTCTTCCTCCTCTTCCTCCTCTTCCTCCACATCTTTCTCATCCTTTCTCCTTCTTTATCTTCTTCCCTCCTCCTCTTCCCCACTTCTTCATACTATTGTTTCTTTTATTTATTCTATTGTTCTAATAATAATTGTTTATCTTACCCTGCTTATTTTCCTTTTATTCTTATCTTGAGTAACTAATTAATATGTTAATGTTCAAAGCGCTATACTTGTTACCACACTCCCCCAAAGTTAACTGGGTTGGGAGATTGGTTGTTTGTAACTATCTGTTATTATATTTTATAGTATGCATATCAATAGATAAAAAAATAGAGAGAGAGAATGATAGATGATGATGAAAATGACATATAGATAACAAATAGAGGATGATGATTGTAGATAGATAGATAGATAGATATAGATAGATAGATGATAAATGATAGAAATAAGATAATAGATAGATAGATAGATAGATATAGATAGATAGATGATAAATGATAGAAATAAGATAATAGATAGATAGATAGATAGATAGATAGATAGATAGATAGATAGATAGATAGATAGATGATAGATCGATCAGTTGTATTTGCTTCTACAGTCCGTACTCTGCACTTGGAATAGTAATGGGAATCCTACCCAGTGCATTGAGGGGGCTTAGCTAATAAGTTGCACCTGTATAAACTGCACCTGTTGCAACTGTATAAAGTTGAGTATAAACTTTCTCAACCCTTCTATAACCTAGTCAAGTTTGAACATAGAATATATTTAAACTGAAAGAAGATGAATAATATTATTTTAAAAATCCAACCAGTGGTATGATTTTATATGTAAATGAAATTCCATGTTTCAATTGAAAAAATGAACATCAAAGCATCATAACTTGTTGAATAATTACCAATTCCACAGATATGCTTCCTATAAAGTAGATGGATTTGTAGATCAATTACACAGATATGTGTTCTGACAAAGTACTAAAGTAGATGAAAACCAAAAGATTTTAAAAGAACAATTATAAAAATGCTTGACAACCTCAAACAAAAGTCTAAGAAAAAGAAATGCTTAACAAAATAAAAGAGGATTCAAACTCCTGAATAAATGAAAAAAATAAAAATAACCGTGTGAATGAAATAAGGACAATGTAGTATATAAAGGACAAGTCCAATAAACAGAAATAAAGAAAAATAATTAAGTTGAGATTTTTGACATGAAAATTTCACTAAAACTTTTCAGTAGAATGTCCATTCAATAGAGTGGATCAGATGGAAAATACATCAGGTCTTGAAGACAGAAGAGATGAGTTAAAACATTCAGATAATTCTAAAGATACAATAACAAACAATTTTGCATGCAGAACTTATGAAATCTATAGGACTCCATTAAAACAACTAAGAAAGAGAAAAAGTATAAGCTATATTCAGAGAAAATGTATTCAGTAAACACAGTCCTAAAAATGTATAGCTTTCAGTGGAAAAATCTTGATGGTGAAACTCTTCGTTCAAGGGACAATACATTTTGATAATGAGATACAAAAACAAAACTTAACTTGGCTTTCACTGTGAGCTTTCTCTGCAGTGTCTGGCTTTCATCTATCATAAGTTATATAAAGGTTTCTGGGTAGAGTAGGGGAATGTTATCAGCTCAGAAAGGTTTATTTGGTTTACATATCCTAAATCACAGTCTATTGAGGGAAGTCAAGGCAAAAACTCAAATAGGGCAGGAACCTAGAGGCAGGAGCTGGTACAGAGGCCAGGGAAGGCTGCTGCTTACTGGCTTACTACACATGGCTGTTTCCACACTCAAGACCACGTGCACGGGAATGGCATCACCCATAATGGGCTGGATCTTCTCCTGTCAATCACTAACTAAGAAAAAGCCATATAGGCTTCTCTGTTTATAGCTTAATCTTATGGAAACATTTTCTTAAATGAGGTTCCCTCCGCTCATGACTTTAGCTTCTGACAAGTCAACATAAGACTATTTAGCCAAGTTATAGGACCAAACTAAATGCATGTTGATAAATCTGTGGCTAAAAGAAATGTAACACTTATATCCAATGGAGTTTTATTTAGCCATGAAAATTAATGTAAAAGATGCCATTCCAGGAAAATAGATAGAACTGAGGATTATCTTGTTAAGCCAAATTAAGTCAATTTCAGAAAGAGGAATATCACATTATCTGTGGTATATTTGTTCTGGGTTACACATATATATATACACTTATAAACACAAAAGTGAGTACACAGACACATATATCTATAAAATAATAAATTATATGTATTTGGAGAAACATAAGTTGCAAAAGAAAGGAGGAACAATGCAGAAAGGGCAGAGTATATGTGGGTAAATACAGACAAAGTACATGATATATTTGAATGAAAACATATACATATATGACCCATCCCTTTGCAAAATAAATACACATAATAAAAAATCAGACAAACAAAAAGGACTATGAAAGACAATGGAGAAATAGAAGCATATTTTAATCTTATCTCCTCATTGTTTTAATATGTAGGCTCACAATAAGTATTTGCAAGCCAATTCTCACTTCTTCTCTCTCCATCTATGATGTCTAAAAGCATACATGTATACATTTAATGTATAAGGTCTACAGGGGGATTCAAACTATTTTCATTAACGCAGTTGTCTTTGAACAGATGACAGCTTACGTCAATGTCTTACTCTCCTCCATCCATCATTTTTTCTCTGGATGGATGGATGGTTTTCCAGAAATAATATGGACTACACTTGTTCTCTGTTTTTCTCCTGGGCAATATCAAATGTCCATGTTTTAGGATATTGTGCTTGTGGGTCTAGTGCTTAATAGGAGAGAGTAAAAAGTCACAGCACATACTTGGAGCCAATGCTACTTTGCATGTTATTAGTGCTAGCATTCCATCAAAATTCTTTCTATGAACTGTTTAACTAAACTAAATCTTCAGTGGCAGATCTGCTTTACATGCAATGCAAAGGACGCTTCCAATAAGATGCAGAACACGTTCACAACCATGGATTTTTCTTTTTTTATATTAAATTAACTCCACTTTTAAATATTCATTAATTACAACCTAGCATGCTTCTCAAACTTGCCTGAGGAGTGTATCAATATAGACAGACACACCAGATAGGAAATAGATGATAGATGATAGATAGATAGATAGATAGATAGATGACAGATAGATAGATAGATAGATAGATAGATAGATAGATAGATAGATAGATAGATAGATAGATGACAGAAAAATAATTGCAGAAAAGGCTTCTCTATTCTCAATTTTCCCAGAGTATATTTTGTTACTTAATACGCAGTGGGACATTTATATAATAACCCTTACTTCAAGAAATTATTCTTGAAAATGAAATATGAATAATAGTCACAGGAGTATGGTTTCAAGACATAATTGAAATTTATAGCAAGTATTAGTATAGAAGAGCAAAACATATATTGTATAAGAACAAAACTGCTATTTCAGAAACAGGATTTTTACAAGGAAAAGAGCCTTACAAAATGGCTAACACGGGATGGAGAAATGGCTTAGTGCTTAAGAGAACAAACTGTTCTTGCTGAAGACCCAGACTTAACTACCATCACCCATGCTGAATAGCTCACAGCTGCTGGTATCTCTCTTTACCCAGCCCTCCTTTCCTCAGCCCTACTTAATCCTTCTTTCTCCACTAGATTAATATTCTCTGTTCTCTCCTAATACCACACCTTAAGCCAGTGAGTTTATAACCTATTCAGTTGACAATCGCTAACCAGTCTGCCTTCCATTATGCCTACCTTGGTCCTTTTTAAATGCAGGCAAAAACCCCATGAAATAACAACAATATGGTCACTAAAAGAGCAGCAACATGTCAACATGGATGGGGGGAATCTCACAAGGTCTAATCCTGGATGAAGAGCTACAGGCAAGCAATGGATGATGCGAGGAGACTCAACCTTCTCCAGCCAGAGACAAACCCTCCAAGTTTATTCACTTCCAAGTGGTCTGCCCTAAACATACATACCTATAAGCAACAATAAATGAACTCAGAAGATTGTGTTTGTTTGTATATGTGTGTGTTTAGTATGTGTCTTTAACAATATTTAAAGAACAAAGAATAAGTCATGAATTTAGAGGGAATAGTGGGACATAGGAGAAAGAAAAAAGTTGCAAATTATATGAATACAGTATTCATGTATGAAAATCTCAAAAAATAAATTATGAAAATAAAAATATATAAATAAAATAAAATTCAGAAAAAATCTTTCATGGAATTCTCTAATGACTCAGTTACTCATTTGCTTTTTAATTGTCTTTTTTCAGTATTGAATTGAATGTAATGCCTTAAACATGCTAGAAAATCTCTATCCCTAATTTATATCCCCAGACATATTTCTTCATTCTAGTATGTGATTCTCCAAGTACCTACAACAACTTGTTGGGCAAAGTATTATCCTAGCCTATGCCCATCTATTACCTTCTTTCTGTCACATAAACTCCTAGTTCCTCCCATGACTTAGAAACATTTCTCCTTGGTACATTCCTCACTTGGACTACCTGAGTAAAAACATATAAAGTAATATAATTTTGTGCATGAAATTATATTCTATACTATCAAATTCACACCTATAGTAAATTTTCCTAATAAGCTAGATTAATTTTTTTAGGTTTTCTATTGATAATGCTGGTCTTGGTGATAAGTCAAGTACTAAGTAGTTACTGGAAATCTGTCTTAACTTTCTGACTTTTTTATTCAATATACTCTATAGAGTCTGTTTTGAGCAATTTATCATTGATTTGGATATTTGGAATCTGAACTTTGGAATCCTAATTTTTATTCTCACCATGATCACAGTTACTAGTATTTTTAATGTAAGCGGAGCTATGAGCAAAATATGAGCTAGCTCACTTTTTATAACTCTTTAAAATTATTATTATCATTATTATTTTTTCAGATGTTAAAAGTGATATGAAGAAATTCTGGGCTATTTTTCCAAAGCATCATGAGAAATTAGGATTTGAACCAATTACATTTGACTTTGGTAATATTAAAAATGTCCTCGGCTATTAGCGTTGAGCACTATAGCAAAGTCTAAGTTAAAGACTTTTCTAAAGTCATTAAAATATAAATATTTGCCCTAGATAGTATAATAAAATGCACTAGTGTGGTAAGACTCTGAAATATTTCTCAACAACCATAAGAATTTGAAGAAATAGCAACATGTAGGTATATAAAGGAAGTCACGATGTATAGATATATAAAGGGGTGACAACATGTAAGTATATAAAGCAGTGACAACATGGAATTATATAAAGAGCAATGAAAATATATAGTAGTAGTGTAGTAGTTTAAATGTAATTGGCCCCCATAATCTGATAAGGAGTGGCCCAATTATGAGGTGTGGCTTTGTTGGAGTGGGCATGACCTTGTTGGAGGAAGTGTGTCACTGGGGGGTAGACTTTGAGGTTTCCTATGCTCAGGATGCAAACCTGAATCAGGCAACTTCCTGTTGCCGGCAAGATGTAGGACTCTCAACTCCTCCTCCAGGACCACAACTGCCTGCACACCACCATTCTCCCTGCCATGTCGATAATGAACTGAACCTCTGAAACTGTGAGTCACCTCAATTAAATATTTTCTTCAAGAAGAGTAGATATGGTCATGGTTTCTCTTCACAACATTGAAAACCTTAACAAAGACAAAAGCTATATAAATGCACAATACATATATGTCACATGACTATATAACAAGACAAAGTTAGCCAGCATTCACCAGTGCCTTTCAAATGTTGCATGGGAAAGGAGAGAAAATGTTATTGTGTCTTTGTAGATTGTGAGCACATTGTGCAGTACAACACAGATCACACAGTATTGACAGATAAATGAAAGCTTTAACCAAATGTTCACATACAGGGAGCAAAGGAAGAGATATGAATTTCAGTGAAGCTACCTACCACTGAGCTCACATTTAAGTCTACTGTGAATCTGTGAACTACATTAGAAGCAGAGAAGATATCACTAAATAATGCTTCCCTTTCTAGAAACAAGACACCACAAATTTGAACATTATTTTAGGGTATGTGGGTATTACAGGCATGGTAGTTCACCGTACTTGCTTTCTTGCTATTTTAATGAATAACACTCGAGACGACAGGAATTATTTCCACCCAAGCAAATGGGTTTGGATTATGAGAATGTGAAAGCTCACCACATAGTCCAATTAAATACAGCAAAGGTGGGCTACACTGACAGGAAGACTTGGCTTGGGGAAGTCTTCGTGGGATACATGCTGGATGGTAGGGTGGTATTCATTAAAAGGAGAGGATAATATAATATAGTGAATGAAATATTTGCTCCACAGTCAAAGGCTTAACACTTTGATCTCCGCATTTCCAATTACAAGTTATTGGCGTGCTGCTTAAATCTGTAATGTACAAAGCTCAGCACACCACCAGATTTTTCGAAGTCATGAAATTTATTTCATACAAATGAAATGAAAACTAAAGAAAGGACTTTGTAATTCATGAGATGATGTAACTATAAAAGAGACTCAAGACTCTGTGAGTACTCTCCAAATTTCAATATAAAACTTTGACAAGAACAAGGATGGCACTTGTCACTTCCGTTATTAAATTCTCATAAACAGTGCCACATGCACTGTAGAGTTTAATGATTACTTTTTATTATTAAGTGAACAAAAAATAATTCATGTACTTTAGAGAACAGGACACTTTTAAATATTATGATTAGGTTATCAATTATACACATTTACTATGCATCTTGATCGTGACTTGGAAATGGCTTCTGATCTTTGAGGTAGGAATTTTCAGGTACTTTCTCATACCACATACACTCTTAAGTCAATGTCAATATAAGATGTGTTAATAAATATGGTGCAGACAACATAAGCTATGTCCCATGCTTCTGATTTAGTTTCCAAATCTTAACTTTTCCTAAATACTCAAATGGTGAGTATTTAGCACTTAACAAGTATTTAACAAGCCTTGCTAGGTTGTTCATTGAGTAGATAGCCTGCCTGGGACTGACCTAGGCACTCTACAGGGATGTTACAGTTGTGTAGATTGGTCCTCTTGTGAGACTCTGATGTCTCCAACTCTTTTACAGGTTTTTGAGACCCTACTCCTCATACTGGGTTGCCTTGCTCAGCCTTAATACATTGAGAGGTACTTAATCCTATCATGTTCTGTTGATACTCCTGGGAGACCTGCCCTTCCCTAAACAGAAGTGAAGGAGGAGTGGATGGGGGATGGGAACAGAGAGTGGGGAGGGACTGGGAAGAGAAGAGAGAAGGGAAACTTCAACTGGGATGTAAAATAAGTAAATAGTTAAATTTATTTTTTTAAATCGTTCATCATATTACATTAGATCATGTCTGTAAATTTATTGAAACCAGGCTTGATTCTTAGTAGGCATAAATAATTGAAGATTAATTAATTTTCTGCCATGTTATAATTTCTCACTAAGGATGATAAGAAAACAGGGCTTAATAAATGAGAAAATAAAAAATACTTGTGTCCTCTGAAAAAGAATTATATTTTGATACAATTATAAAAATTATGATATACAATACAAAATAAATCCTATGAGATGGAGTAGTAGTTTAATGGAGTTACATAAAATTAATATGTGCATACCATGTTGTAACATATATTCTGACCTATCTTTACATATTTTTGAGGTTATGAAATAATTTTGTTTTGTATTTTTCTATCATTTCTAAACTTTAGGTTTATTTCAATATTTGAATAAGAATTATTAAAGTTTTATTTTGAGCATAAACCAATTTTTAATATATCAATCAATTAAAAAATTAATTTAAAAAGCCACCATTTGTTTGAGTGGCTTTTTTTCAATTTTTTTCTTTTTTTCTAAAAAGGGTTTCTCTGTGTAACTGTCTTGGAACTTGTTTTGTAGACCAGGCTGGCCTTGAACTCACTGAGATCCACCTGCCTCTGCTTCCTGAGTGCTGGAATTAAAGCTGTGTGCCACCTCTGCCTGGCTATTTGGTTTTAGTTTTAAAGAACTGAGCATTTTTGTTATATAATTTTGCTCTACTGGTTTTCCGACTTGCCTGGGACTGACAATCTTTGGCTTTGATGAAGTAAGAATGCCTGTAAGTTTTAAAAGAATAGTTAGTTTTGACATTTAAAAATCACATAGTTCATTAAAAAAATTCAAACACTTAGTTCATATTTGCCCATAACCTTGTCTAGAGGAAAACAAATTTCTTATTTTTTAAAGTGCCAGATGACAGATATTATGGTCCATGCTTGACCTGTGCCAATAACTGAAGCCTGCTGTTAACATATGCAAGTAGCCACAGAAAACCAGCCACTGTTAGAGCTGTGTCTCAAAAAACATTCATACTAAGCAAGTAATAGGTAGACTTAGCTGGGAAACAGGAGTTTGAAACCTACTAATCAATAAATTTGACAGATAACGTTCCCATACTTAACTTTGAGCATTTTATTATTCATGCAGCTCTAACCACACATTTTTCAGTGACAAGAATGGGTGTAGATCTAGAAAATTAATCACTTGTATAGCTCAATCAATAATATTAAGAGTTGCCTTAATGTCTCTAGGATACACTCAGTGTGTTACAGGAATGAACGTTAGTCTAGAGAGTGATGCTGACGTTTTGGGTCTTCTTCCTCTTTGTAATGAACTTTATGGAGATGAATTAACAGAGAGAAGGAGATTCTTCATTAAAAGGGAGCCACAGAGGTACCTGAAGGAATGCTATGCCTTGTATGTGGCCTAGTAGAGACTGGAGGTTAGGATCCCAATGACCTGGCCATTTCAATAATGCACCCACCTCTCCTAGGTTATTGTGATGCAAGCTTTCCTGAACATCCTCTCTTGGCTGCATGAAGCTCAGATGTCCTTTCCCTGCTGCCATCTTTCATAAGTCACCCCTGGAATTTCCTTCTTCCCTATTTTCCTGCCTCAGTTCCCCTCTGAGGGTTGTGGTCTCAAAATGCTTTTGGGGGTGCAGAGGGTAGGGATAAATTGTCTTCCATAACTTTTGTGCTGATGATGGAGCACATCCCAACTAAGAGAGAGCTGAAGACTCCCTGGTTTATTTATGGGTTGTAGAGGAGGTATTGGATTGCCAGTCTTAGGAGTTGGCTGGAATCATTATATAAGCTAAAAGAAAGGAATTTTACAAGATCAAAATGCAAGAGTTAAATAAGACATCATGATTATGCCAATCAATGACTTTTAGAAGAACTGGAGCCAGTAAGCCAGGACCATATTTGCCTCAGGAAACCACGTCCATTCAACTCTGTCCTTAGGGGTGTGATCACATGGATTGTTCCAAGTAACTACTTGTGGTTATATATTGAGTGAGAGTGTGGTAAGACACAAAACATTATTTGAAGAAAAAACTTAGTGATGGAATTGGATAAAAAGAAGGAATAGTCACTGATTAGAGTTCCATCTGGTGAAGTCTCCTTGTCCTCCCTGAACAACAGAGCAGATGACTCACTTACCAGAGTCACAAGTACATCCTGAGAGATGTCCCATAACCCATGGGACTTGGTTGACTGTGAGTCAAAAGGGCAAAGGAGACAAACAATATTCTTTTCATTCCCTCTGGCTATTAGAATAGACCTCTAAGTATGACCATCGAGCACCCAGAAGATCAGTTATACCAATACTGAAGAACAAATACTTTAAATTTTAGCTGTTTTATACCACAAAGAAATTTTCTCCATTTGGAAAGCCAGCAAGAAGACAAGAGACTGTTAAAAAAAAACATTGGACAGAAAATTGTCATTTTGAGAAGTCCTCGCAGGAAATAGAGAATCAAGATAGGCAACAGACTTAGATGTGGCCAGAGGGCATGAGTTATCCAGAGATGCTTCAGGAGTCTCCAGAGCGGCTTCCTAGGGTTTTGTATGGCTAGCGTCTAACATTGAAAATAGAGACCCTATTGCTCCTGAGGATTCAGGCAGTTCCGTTGGTGAGAGTGCCACATGCATGGGAGGCTTTACTCATAGTGAGCCATTCAGGGCTTGGATTTGATTCTGTTTTGTTTTGGTTGGTTGGTTGGTTGGTTGGTTGGTTGGTTGGTTGGTTCTTGCCTACCCTGAGAGAGCAATGAAGCTCTGTACATAAGACACTTTAGATAATTGGCCTTAACTTCTGCAAAGTAGACCCAGCTGTAGGACAGTACTAGAGCTTAAGATTTGCTTTGGCCAGATTTTTCCCTCACCTAGCTTGTGTTGAAGCCAGAGAACATTCATTAAAATATCAGACTTTTTTAGGCTCTTGCGATTAGACTTAGCCTAACTCTTGAAGTTACACAGTAGCATCAAATCTAAGGAAGCTGGAAGCAATTTTCCATGAGAAATAAGAACTGGAGCACCCTCTAAGGCAGCCAACCTTCCTAATGCTGTCACCCTTATGTTGTGGTGATCACCAACCATAAAATTATTTCTTTGCTACTTCATAACTGTTACTTTGCTACTGCTATGAATTGAAATATAATGTAATCGTAATGTAAATATTTTTGGAGATAGATAATTGCTAATGGGGTCATGACTCACAGATTGAGAACAACTACTCTAATGCTACCTCTGGGCCATGACCTCCTACCTGTAACCAGTTAACCTCAAAAGTTTCTGAGGATAACATCTGAGCATAGAAAGAAAGTTTGAACCTTTTAAGTAAATTGAGGGAAGCTATAAATTTCCAAATTGTTTTCTAGAGAACGAAGTTATACACCAAATTTAAAGATACATACCGAATGCCATTGATGCCAGTTTTCAGGGGAGAATTATTGATTTTTTCAAGGTACAGAAGTACGAACTATTCAAAATAAAATCTACAAAAGATTGAGAGACAACAAAATAAACCAATGCATGAGTGAATATTGAAATGGTATGATTGAATATATATATGCCACTGTCTTTCCAAAAGATTATGGGGGAAAGAACAGAAGAAAATAGAAAATAGAGATGATAGAGTTTCCAAAACTGATAAAAATAATAACCCTACATATTGAAAACTTCAACAATCCCTCCTAACAAAACTCTAAAAGAAAAGCATAATTGCAGATAATTGAAATGATTTTTTGTAAACTGACGTATTAAAAGCAACCAGAAAGAAATGGACACATTGTGAAGAAATGAAAATAAGAAAGACAACAATAAAGTCAAACCCAGTGCTGAGGCAGAGGATGCAGCTCAGTTGTCCAGCTCGTGGCTAATATGTGCAAGGACTGAGATTCCAGTAGTCATAGAAACAAGGCCTTACCAAAGTGCCTTCAGCAAGCTCCTTCAGTCAGTTCTTCCCAACAACTGCGTGTACTTAATGTCCCTTACTTTCTTTCAACATTTCCATATACGTTTCTCCACTGTGGCAACTGATTTCTAATTATTTTTCATGCACACTTGTCCAAAATCTTTTCACTCCACACATTGATACCCTTTACTTCTTAAAGATGAAATCAGCCATTTTGGGATAAACTGATTTTACAAATTAGGGATTGACAGAAAGTAATATTTTTCCTCATTTTTATTAGTTCTTTGAAATATTTAAAACAATTCATTTTGATCATATTCTTACATTCCTTCTAGATCCAGCCTTCCTTCCATATCCACCTAACTGTGAGTTTCTTTTTTATTAACCCATCAAATACAATTTGTGCTATCCATATGCTATCAGACACATGGCCTTCACTAGAGGGTGCTTAATCCACCAAGCAAAGTGCCCTTAAAGAAAATGAACTCTCCCTCTCATAGAGATCATCAATGGTCAACAGCGCCTTATCTGGGGGTGAGTCTCTACGTGCATGTCTCCTTTTCACACTGTAATTGTTTCTGGTCTGAGTTTGCACAAGTCTTGTGTGTGCTGCCTCAGCTGCTGTGAATGAATGCGCACAATTTCCCTGCTGTGTCCAGAAAACACAATAAGGACACAGTGGATGTTATAGCTCTCTACCTCCTATGGCTCTTGCCATCCTCCTGCCTCCTCTTCCACAAGAATCCCTGAGTCCGTGGAGGAAGGAATGTTATATAAATGTCTCATTTAGGGCTGAGCATCCTACTGTCTCTTACTTTCTGTGCCTGGATGAACTGAGTGTCGTTGTGTTCATCACTATCTACTACGATAGCGCTGTGAATGTCATGGGAGCAACCAACTATCCCCTAATTGTATTTAAGACCGTCTCCACGCGTTGATACCCTTATCTGAACTGTTTTTAAGGTCAAGAACTTGCTGCTGTGTTGGCCATAAGCCCTGGGGGAGAAACTACTCTATGACTCTGCTGAATGGATATGATATTAAACCAACTACTAATAACTTATCCTTATTCCTCTGTATTAGCATACTGGTCACTGTCATCAGCTAAACTCCTTTATGCAGAAAATAAGACATTCTTAACTTGTGGAGTAGTAGCTAGAAGTTTGTGGAAAGTTTTTGTATACTTTCACATAAAAGACCTAATTTCACCTTTTTGTACCAATCCCATAAGAAAGGTATTTTCCATTCACTGTGTCCTTATTGAAGAAACAAAGCTTTAGCTGATTTTATAGTAGCTACCATGTTCACATATGTCTGACAACAGAGCTTTGTGCTCATCTCAAGACTTGCATTCCAAACAACTATGTACTCCTTAGTAACTCATGTAGCAAGTTATTCCTATCTCTTGACTTTCATTTCTTTGCTTGCAAAAAAAAAAAAAGAGGTGATGATACACTGCAATGTTTCCTGTATGATAAATAATCAGCAAAAATATATTCTTTGTCCTCTTGTAGCTACATAATATACAGTTTTGGAGGTATTTTACCATGTTGTCAAAGGAAGGGGTGTTGCACAGGTGCGAGACCAGAAAATACAGATCATAAGAAGCATTTTTCCCCCTAGCGCCAGTGTTAACTTCACCTACCTTTATTTAATCTATGGTGGCTACATACTCTTTTGACCTTGTATCATGTGAAAAAGGTAGAAATGCACTTTCTTAATTTTTCTGTCCTTAAAAAAGATTTAAAAAGCAACCAGTATGCAGTGTGCATCAGTTTCCTCTGCAGGTGCACACAGCTACAGCACATGCATCATCATTGTTACTATGTGCACTAGAACCGTAAGAGACAGGAGGGTTTATCTATTGAGGCATGGTAGATGGAGGCTCTAATGGAAAATAATTTAGATGGGCTTTACATTTGCAATATTGTGAGAGTTGATGGCTTTGTGTTTTTCTTCTGACTTCATTTATGGGAATTTTTGCCCTACACATTGGGTATGGCAGCTTCCCCTGAACTAAAACATAACTACCCTAAGATTTGGGAGAGGGAGGCTCATGAGATTCAGAAAGAAAGTAAACATCACATGGTTGGCAAGATAAAATTTGCAGGATTCTTGAAGGCTTCTCCTCAGTTTTATAGAAGAAGTAAACAGAGTCTAGCGAAGGAGACAAGCAGCCGGCCTGCTGAGCTGCAGGGAGGATTTATTGGACCTGGCAAGCCACGTTGCAAGTTGTGCAGAGAGCTCCACGAATACAGCTTGTGTGAGTCACTGCCTCGTTTGGCAGGCTTTGGAATAATGAAGCTGTTTTTGAATAGTCTCTATTCCTGTAAGTAATCCCCCATCCACACTTCTGTTAGCAGCCCAAATAGAAGCCCATTGGTTCACTAAATTGGATTAGACACAATCTTTACTTTTCTGTATTGTGGGTTCCCTTTCTTGAGGAGTAAAAGTTGTATCTGTGTTACATCTCCAGGAAAAGTCTCTCACATAATACCCTTTTTTTCTTTTAAAAAATGATTTATTTATTTTTATTTTGTGTGCACTGGTGTCTTGCCTACATGGATGTCTGTGAGGGTGTTGGTTCCCCAGGAACTAGAGTTACAGACAGTTGTGAGCTGCCATGTAGGTACTAGGAATTTGAACCCAGGTCCTCTGTAAAGCAGTCAGTGATCTTTTTTTAAATTATTTTTATTGAGCTATATATTTTTCTCCACTCCCTTCCCTTCTCCCCCTTCCCTTCTGCCCTCAACTATGATGCCCATGCTCCCAATTTACTCAGGAGATCTTGTCTTTTTCTGTTTCCCATGTAGATTAGATCCATGTATATCTCTCTTAGGGTCCTCTTTGTTGTCTAGGTTCTCTGGGATTGTGAATTGTAGGCTGGTTTTTCTTTGCTTTATGTCAAAAAGCCACCTATGAATGAGTACAAAGGACATTTGTCTTTCTGGGTCTGGGTTACCTCACTTAATACAACATTTTCTAGATCCATTCATTTGCCTGCAAATTTCAAGATGTCATTAATTTTTTTTCCTGTCACACAACACCTAAATAAAAGCATATGTTTTAGGGAAAACTCATCTCCAATATGATCTCTTTCGTGTGTGTGTGTGTGTGTGTGTGTGTGTGTGTGTGTGTGTGTGGTGCACACCCACAAATATGCTATAGCTTGTATGCGGATGACAGAAGACAGCTTCTGAGCCTCGGTTCTCTTCCTCCACCACAGAACATCCAAGGATAGAGATGAGATCATTGGGCGGTGTGGTCAGTGCCTCTCCCCACTGAGCAGTTCTGTCAGCCCCCAAATTCAACCTTGAGGTACAGTAGCTCTTCAGAGAAAATTGAACAACAGAAAAACGCAATTAAGAGTTTTGTTTTCACAAATGTAGCTGACTATAATTAGTTGCATTTGTGACATTTTCTTGGGAGTTATGACTATTAAGAGGTCTTTGGGAGTCGCAAAGCCCTTCCTGGCCCTTGGCTGGCGTTTTAACTGAGAAGTTATGGTGCTGAATGCTTGTGGTAACGCAACACCTTCATTTAGTCAGTTGCCTTCAGATTCTTTTTCAAATGTGAGGAATGAAATTCGTGCCCTACAGAAGGCAAGTTTTAGAAAGAAGAGTTTTATTTCAGGGAGCTTAAGAAAAAGAATAGAGTCCGAGCTCCTGGGGAAACAACACAAGAGGGTACCATAGAGGTTCGCAATCTTGAGTTAACTAGATGGAGGAATGGGAGGTGCAGTGAGCATCTCAGTCCTTTTTCCATCCCAAGAATCTGGATGCCTGTCTGTTCCAGAAACACCACAGTGTGGTCCAGGTAATGCATTCTTCTTTGGGAGGAAACGGATAAGAACATCAAGTCGCTTCTCCAGAATCTCTGTCCTCTGACCACAGCAGAACCAAACATCTTGATTTAAACATTCTGACACCTCTGACCTCTGGCAAGAACAAAGCTGCTGAGAGGCCAAGGAAGGAACTTTTACCCTAAAACTATTTTTTCCTATTATTGAGCTCTCTGAAGAAGTAATTTTAACTGTCGTTAGGAAATTGGGGCAAAGACTGAACCAGCTTCTTTGAGCTGAGTGGTGACATCAGACATGGCAGTTGAGGTGCCCGTCAGTGGGTCTATCTGAAAGACCCCAAAAGTCTCTCAGTAGGCCTCTTTGTGTAACAGCAAGGTGTAGCGAGGGAAGAGAATCTTCCTGAACAGAGGTGCAGGAGAGAAAGAATAAAGGCGGGAGTGACAGTAGGAGAGGGAGGGGTGCTGCTGGATGCTTAAGGTTCCCACTCAGAGTTTCTGGCTTTGGAGTGTCATCAAAAAGATACGGGCAGATGGACTTAGAATGTCACTGGATCTTTTGAATGTGAATTAACTATAAATAGGGGCGATAAGAAGATAAGGTTAAAAGAACAGCTGAATGCATGAAGCTTAAAGATTACTAGAATTATAACTAAGATTACAATAGGCATAGCCTTCTCCACCATGGAGATCCAAGAGTCCACCTCCAGAGCTGTTTACCAAATGGCATGGTGGTGTCTGACATGGTCTGAGTCTGGTTTTATAGATCTTGTAAAACAGGTGAGACATTAGAAGAATTAACAGGTGTATATACACTGCATTCGATCTTGATAATGGTCCAAATGCCGTCCTGAGCCTTTGTGAGGCCATTTAAGATCATGCAATTTTGTCACCCGATCCATGA
This sequence comes from Myodes glareolus, assembly GCF_982192425.1. Classification (NCBI taxonomy): domain Eukaryota; kingdom Metazoa; phylum Chordata; class Mammalia; order Rodentia; family Cricetidae; genus Myodes; species Myodes glareolus. The sequence continues at coordinate 9,171,664 of NC_142038.1, read as the reverse complement.
GGAATCCAAGACAATTTAGAATGATTTATAGGCTTAGAACATAAAACAGAAGACAGGAAGTATCTGAATGCCCAGTGCAGGAGGAGTGGGGCAGTGAGCACTTGGAGTCCCAGAAGGGATCACCCTTGAGGGATTACTCGTCTCCTTGTTGGGGACTGGTTTTCCATTTGGACTGCACTTCACCTGGTACACAGTTCTGCTTATATTCATTTTCTATATATGGTCCTTATATTGCATAGCAGTTTGTAACACTAAATTCATTCTAGTAGAGGTCAGCATCCGATTGAAAAGTAACATTACCTCTTTCCCGTCTAGCCAAAGGATTGGCTGAGTTCATTGAAGACCTTGGCATACTTATCAGGATTTTCTGAAAAGTTTCCAAAGTCATCTTTTAACTGTCTCAGATCTTCTAAAAGTAAAAGGGAGGAGACTGTACAGAGGTGATCCTTCTTCTCAGTACTGTTCTATACTTGTTAAATCTTTTCTCACTTAAAGTTACCTTTTACATTTTGTGGAGTTTGTCTCTAGTGTCTCTTTGTACAAAATGTCTTAATATACAATGCCATATTTACAGATGTTTGGTCATAACCATAGTTTGCTCTCCATTTCTGTGATAAAATCCTGACCAGAAACAACTGGAGAAGTAAAAAATTTCATTCATCTTGCAGCTCACAGTCCGTCGTGAAGGGAATTATGGTCAAGAGCTGTTGTAAGGTCGCTTGTTTGTTCCCGGCTGCTCAGTACTGAAATAATCACACAGAAACTATATTATTTAAATCACTGTTTGGCCCATTAGCTCTAGCTTCTTAATGGCTAACTCTTACATGATAATTTAACCCATTTCTATTAATCTGTATATAGCCACATGGCTGTGGCTTACCAGCTAAAGTTCTGGCATCTGTCTCTGGCGGGGCTACATGGCTTTTCTCTGACTCTGAACTACTTTCTCCCAGCATTCGGTTTAGTTTCCCCAACCCCCACCCCCACCTATCTAAGTTCTGCCCTATCAACAGGCCAAGGCAGTTACTTTATTAATCAATGGTATTCACAGCATACAGAGGGAAATCACACATCAAAGAGCTGATGAAGACGTTCTGAAGAAGTTTTACTTGCTTGTTCCTCATGGCTTGTTCAATCTGTTTTCCTACAGAACCCAGAACCACCTGCTTACAAGGGACACCCCTCCGAGCTGCCTTAGAACTTCCACATCAATCATTACCCAAGAAAATGCCCACAAATGCTTGCCCATGGGCCAATATAACGAATGCATTTTCCTAATTGAAGCTTTCTCTTCCCTGATGAGACTGGTCTGTGTCATGCTAAAAAAATTAATAAACATAACTAAATTTTATGTCTTTTGGATTCATGTTTTGATCAAGATAGACTTCTTTATAAAATTTGATTAAAATATTATTTCAAATTTCTTCTAAATTTATTTATACTTACTTTAGCCAGCAATTCATCTATAGCTTATATGTATATATAAACCATGAAGATATGAGTAGTAACATTTATCTTCATGATAATTATTCCAGGAATATTGTTTTTCCTTTGATACAAAATGCTATTTTTATCTGAGATGTAGTACATGCATAATTATGTTTCTGAATATTCCATTGTTCCTTTAAAATACATGTTCATTCTCACATCAATTATATACTATTTTCTGGATTTAATTAGTAGAGCTTTATTCATGACATTTTCTTCCCTGGAATGACAATAAACCATTCATGATTTTTCTTCTGTCTTAGTCTATTTTCTTCTTCTAGATATTCCTGCATATTTTTCAGGAGACAATTTATTTTCTTCTGAAGTTTACTTAGCAATATTTACTGGTTTATTTTGCTATTATAATTAGATCATGTTACAATTATATTGTCTATTTTTTGTATTTTATGCATCAGGAAAACTGAGTATGTTTAAATAAGTCTTTCTACATCAAGACTGCCTGAGGTTCATACTTTCCTGACTGCCAATTTGTTCATGTTTCCTCCTCAGTAAAGCTCAGTAAGAACACAAAAGGCTCCCCTGTGTGTGTGTTTGTGTGTGTGTGCATGTGTGTTAATGCGTAGACACTTAGATTATTCCTTGCTTTGTTAAAAATTATGCAATTATTTGTTAATATCATTATATTTGAACATATTTTACAATATTGATGTTCTGCCGAGATATTTTGCACATATGCTAGTATATAATTCAAAATTTACTCATCTTTGGATTTTTTTTATACTGTCATTTGTCTTGCTTGTGCTAGTTATGTGACAGCTTTTAACACAGCTTATGAATTAAGAACAAGTCCTAAATTATTGAGTTTTTTACTTTTGTACACAAATATGCACACATATATAATACATACACATACATACGCATATAGAGAGGGGGGAGACAGAGAGAGAGAAAGAAAACATAAAATTGGGTGGATAGGGAGGTGGAAAAGACCTAGAAGGAGTTGAGAGAGGAGAAAATATAATGAAAATATGCTGTATGAAAAAACTTAATTAAAATATTAAAGAATAAATCCTAGCAGTGATGGTTGTAGTGTGATGTTTTGATTGCCTTCTGATCAATAAAGCTTGCTTGAAGTCAGAGGGTGAAGCTAGCCACTAACTGATGAAAATTAACAATAAAGGTTTGGAGGACAGTAGACAGATAGGTGATAGGAAATAGTAAGGCAGGGCTGAGAGAGGAACTTGTACTCTTTTGGAGGAAGGAATGGAAGAGGTAGGAAGTCACTGGTGTCTGCTCCCTGCTTCTCTAATCTTCTAGGTACTTAATACAATATCAGACTCCCAATTTTAATTGATAAAGAATGATTAGTTAAGGCTTAGCCTGACATCTAATGTGGGGCCAAAGTCATAAGACTGCCCCTGACTTTGCAGCCACCGGCAGCCACCAGAACCACTGCACCACTGGCTGGATTTTCCTTTCTTTTTCCAAGCCCACCGAGAGAGTGGAGCATTTACCTGTTGCCCCATTTCTACAACAATCTCCAGTTGCCACCCAAATTCCACAGGCCCCAAATACCAGAGGCACCTGGGCTGCAAATGCTGCCAGACTTACATGCCAATAATCAGCTGGCTTGGCTTTCAGCTGGCTCCCACTACACGTGCTTCTTCCTCATGACCCCCTGTATCTGTTTTTCAGGCAGCTGGCTCCCTCTACCCATGGGTTGTGGGCTTCCCCTGGACCCCTTCCTTGGGCTGCTGCCACACTAGGTAGCCACCATGATACTCGCTCGGATTTCTATTGTTTTAACTGCCAAAAGCTCTCAGTTCAGAGCTACACACGAGCAGCTGCAGCTGTTCTCAGTCAGGCTGTGCACCCTCTGTGTTCTCTGCCCAACTGGGCAATGCAGTGACAGCCACTCTCACACCTCACTGTCATCAGCAGCAGATTTGGTGAGACAACTGGAAATTCTTAAAGGGGGAAATAATTTTTGAAAAATGAAAAGAGATTTTCCCCCATGTTAAAAATGGGTACCAATATTACAATGGAGGGAGTTAGATCTCTGTATGAATTCACAATAGATGACTTGAAAATGCAACAAATTAATAAAGAGATAGCAACTTATCTGGGATTGCTATAACGCCAGTCATAATGATTACCTGTCTGGTAATTCACATTTTATCCTTTAAAAATGGTTTGATAATTGTGCCAAATATGAGAAACTCACTAATAAGATATAAACCTTAGAAAAACTTTCTATTCATAAAATACAGTCCTTAGCAAAGGTTACTGTTGATAATATGCAAACCCTACAATTAATTAGTAAAGAATTAATAATGCGATTTTTACTGATAAGTTACAAACCTTACAAAAATTTATTAAAAATCAGATAATAGAAATATTCAGACACAGCAAGGCAAGAGGAATTTAAAGTAGAACCAACTTCACCATTACATTATGATATCAGAAAGGAATAGCCCAAGTTTATATAAAAAAAAACTTAATTTATCCAGTCACTATACAGGAAGAACCACCAAATGAAAAGAAGTATCTCCAAGGCTGTGGAAGAGATCACTGGATTCCTATGGAAATGTTAGATTTGAGGAGACTGAAGGAAGTGATAGTCTTATGTAATATGCATTCATCTCTTGTGAGGCAGATGTTAAATTTATGAACAATTAGTAACAGAATTATTCCACAAGACTGGGAAGACTTGGTTACAGCAGCCTGATATAGCCTAATGCCTATTATAAAAAAAAAAAAAGCATACTGCTCTTAATGATAGAACAGTTTCAGAAGATAAAACAAAAATTTCAGGAAAAAAACACAAAGTAAATATTTTGGCAAGCTTCTTTAAATGATGAAAAAACAAAGTTAAAAATATAAATAAGTGGCATTGTAATTGAGTGTTTGGTAGATACAGTGGCAGATGTAACAATATTTGTACCAGAATCAAGCCATAAATTATTGCATGTTTCTGGGGAAAATATTAGAAGGTATTATAAAGAACAGTCACTGAGTATTCAGGTGGTACAAGAAAAGGGTACAATAGCTGCTGGTCTTTCAAAGGCACCAACAGGCCTACCTTTCAAATGGTTGACAGACAAACCTATATAGGTTGCACAGTGATCTTTAACAATAAAGAAACTGCAGGCCTTAGAACAGCTTGTACAGGAGCAGCTAAATATTCAACATATTGAAGAATCAACCAGCCCTTGAAATTCTCCTGTATTTGTTATTAAAAAGAAATCTGAAAAATGAAGAACTTACAGATTTAAGAGTTGTTAATAAGATGATTCAGTCAACGGGCTCTTTAAAGTCTGGAATTAAAATACAAAGAGATAAGATATTATTAAAATTATTAAAATACAAAGAGATAAGATGTCATTATACAAGATATTATTATATCTTATCTAGGATATAAGATAGGTTTATCAAAAAATCAACCACAGAAAATACAAATCAGGAGAGATCAATTATGAACTTTTAATGATTTTCAAAAATTTCTGGGAGATATTAGCTGACTATGGCCCACAATTGGATGGAAAACTCAAGAACTAAGTAATTTATTTCAAACCTTACAAGGTGATGAGGAAATAAATAGAAAATTATCAAGAAAATTATCAGCTGAGGCTGAGAGAGAATTGACTTTGGTAGAAAGGAAATTACAGGATGAACATATGGATCATTTGGATCTAGAGCTTGACTGTATTCTGGTTATTTTACCCTCTATACATTCCCTACAGGAATTCTAATACAGATAACATTATATAATATTTCAGTGTGGATATTTTTACCACAAAAGCAGAATAAAAAGTTAAAGACCTATGTAAAAAAGATTTCTGAGTTGATTCTAAAAGTAAAATTGAGACTTCATCAATTAGCAGGAATAGACCCAGGAGAAATTGTGGTACATTTTACTATGCTGAGATTTCCTCTTTATTGGCAGAAAAAAAAAATGAACATTATCAAAGAGCTTACAGTAACTTATTGGGAAAGATTGACAACAAATATCCCAAAAGGAAGAGACTTTAATTTATAAAAAAGAACCAACTGGGTCCTTCCTCACATTGTATGGGGAACACTAATATGTGGAGGCCCTACATTCTATACAGATGCAAACAAATCAGAAAAGATGGGTCATAAATCAGGAAATATAAGTAAAGTGTCTCAAAGCCTTTATAATTTTGTTCAAAAGTCTGAATTATATGCTATTCTCGTGGTATTATTAAATTTTTCTAGAACATCTTATTACAGTTTCAGACTCTCAATATACAGAAACAGTACTGAAAGAAATGAAATTTTTCAAATGGATGTGTTTGATTTTTCTGAGTTTGGAAAATTAAAGTATCTACACAATACCATAGATGTACATTCAGGATTTTAATAGGCAACTACTTTAGTTATAAAAAGGCTGATTCTGTAATTGCACATTTATTAGAAATTATGATCATGATAGGGATACCTGCACAAATTAAGACTGGTAATGCTCCCCCATATGTCTCTAGTAAAATTTTTCTTATTACAACATAAAGCATATGATCTCCACAGTCCTACAGGGAAAGCAGTTATAGAAAGATCAAACTGAACTCTAAAAGGTATGCTTAATAAACAGAAAGGGATTATAAGGACCCCCAGAAACAGATTACACAATTCTTTTTTTTTTTTTGAAATCTCAAATTTTTTATTAATTTGTAAAAATTTCCACTTCCTCCCCTCCTCCCAATACCCTCCCACTCCCCTCACTCCCTCTCCTCCTCCCTCTCCTCCTCCCTCTCCAGTTCTAAGAGCAGTCAGGGTTTCCTGCCCTGTGGGAAGTTCAAGTTCCTCCTCTCTCCCTCCAGGTCTAGGAAGGTGAGCATCCAAACAGACTAGGATCCCAAAAAGCCAGAACATGCAGACGAAACAAGTCCCAGTGCCATTATCAATGGCTTCTCAGACAGCCCCCATGTCAGCCACATTCAGAGATTCCGGTTTGATCACATGCTCGTTCAGTCCCAGTCCAGCTGGCCTTGGTGAGCTCTCATTAGATCAGTCCCCTTGTATCAGTGGGTGAACGCACTCCTCGCGGTCCTGACTTCCTTGTTCGTGTTCTCCCTCCTTCTGCTCCTCATTTGAACCTTAGGGGCTCAGTCCAGTGCTCCAATGTGGGTCTCTGTCTCAACCTCCATCCATCGTCGAATGAAGGTTCCCTCTGATCCTGACTTCCTTGCTCACATTCTCCCTCCTTCTGTTTCTCATTTGGATCTAGGGAGTTAAGTCCAGTGTTCCAATGTAGGTCTCTGTCTCTATCTCCATCCATCGCCAGATGAAGGTTCTATGGTGATAAGCAAAATATTCATCATTATGTTTATGGGCCAAGGCCAGTTCAGGCACCCTCTCCTCTGCTGCCCAGGGAACAATCTGGGGACCTCTCCTTGGACCTGGGAACCATTCTAGAATCAAGTCTCTTGCAAATCCTAAAATGGCTCCCTTAGTTGAGATATATACTTCCCTGCTCCCATATCCATCCTTCCTCCCTCCCCCCATCCCATTCCCCCAAGTTTTCCCCCATCCTCCCCTATTCCCTTCTTCTAACTATCTCCCCTTACTTCCACCCCCAGCCCCCACCCCCCCGTGCAATCAAGTTTGCCTGGCAATCTTGTCTACTTCCAATATCCAGGAGGATAACTCTATGATTTTCTTCAGGTTCACCTTCTTATTTAGCTTCTCTAGGATCATAAATTATAGGCTCAAAGACCTTTAATTATGGCTAGAATCCACTTATGAGTGAGTACATACCATATTCCTCTTTTTGGGTCCGGGTTACCTTACTCAGTAAAGCGTTTTCTATTTCCATCCATTTGCATGCAAAATTCAAGATGTCATTGTTTTTTACCGCTGAGTAAAACTCTAATGTGTATATGTTCCACACCTTCTTTAACTATTCTTCTATTGAGGGGCGCCTAGGTTGTTTCCAGATACTGGCTATTACAAATAGTGCTGCTATGAACATAGTTGAACAAATGCTTTTGTAGTATGATAGGGCATCTCTTGGGTATATTCCCAAGAGTGGAATTGCTGGGTCCTGAGGGAGGTTGACTCCCAGTTTCCTGAGAAACCGCCACACTGATTTCCATAGATTACACAATTCTTGTCTCTTTTTTCAAGATAGGGTTTGTGTAGCTCTGGCTGTCCTAGAACTAACTTTGTATACTAGGCTGGCCTTGAACTCACAGAGATCCACCCACCTCTGTCTCCCGAGTACAAGACTTAAAGGTATGTGCCACCATCACCCAGCTAATATCTAATATTTTTAGGGGTTCAGATTGTTTTGTAGTCTGTTTTGTTTTGTTTTGTTTTGTTTTGTTTTGTTTTGTTTTCCTCCAAAGGATGGGTCAGCAGAGGAGAGGAATCCTATTTTGTTACACTGTATTATGATTCAAAGGGCAATGTACGGTGCCATCTAGACAGACAATCTAATAATATTAAAAACTGAGATACACTGGGGGCCTGAGAAGAGAGAACATCCAGAGAATTTGGATCTTCCCTTTGACCAACAAAAGCCCCTGGATGAAGGGAGAGCCAGAGAGGCAGTTATGGGGATCAGAGGGGCTGGACGCTGACAGGCTTAAGGAGGAAACCTACAGGAAGTTGGCTTTGGCTGTAAAGTGCATAAGTAGAAATGGTCTAAACTTTTTCATCACCGAGTAGCCGTTTAGAGCTATCAAACCCTAACATAATTTTCAGTTAATGCCCACAGGTTAATCTGATGGAGGCAGTTCCTCGGCTGAGGCTCCTTCTTCCCAGGTGGGTCTGGTTTTTGTCAAGTTGACAAAAGTTAACCAATACAGTGTACAGTAAAACTCAGTCTATAGATTATAAACACGTGGATAAGACTGTTGTTACAGAAAGCATTTCTAGCAAAGGTTGTTTTTTATTTTGTTTTATTCTAATCAAAGTGATTAAATTTTTAAAAAGTTTTCAAATTTATGTGCATGAGGGTTTTACCATCTACACAAATATAAATGTGTTTCCCTGATGCCCACAGAGTTCAGAATAGAATACTAGATGCTTCAGAACTGAATTTATTGGATAGTTATAAGGCATCATGAGAGTTCTGAAGTAGATTCCTGCCCCCACTGCAAGAACAAGTGCTTTGAACCACTGAGTGAGCTATCTCTCCAACCCAAAATTCATGACTTTTTTATCTATTCAAAATTTATTGAGTTTTATCTTCTAAGTATAGATGTTATCTTGTTTTAGCATATAACTTCTAAAATACTATGCTTATAGCATGAGTAATTTACAGTAAATAAAAATTGATCATATGAATATATAAGGATTGTCTGAAGGAAAGAATTGACAGTTGTCTACAGATACAATGTAATAAACAGAAATAAAATAGCAATATTGACAATATAATGAACTTCTCAATTATTTGGAGCCAAAGTTCTTGGTGAATTCATGATTTATGTATAATATCAACAAGGGTATGTGGTATAGATATCACACACAGAGAGAGAGAGAGAGAGAGAGAGAGAGAGAGAGAGAGAGAGAGAAACGAGATTTATTTTATTGTGCATGCATGTATTCAATAAAACAAAATATGCATTGTAGAAATTACTTGTTAATTTCTTTAGGTATGCAATTGCCAAAATAAGTCAATAACTTAAACACATGATACTTCTAAAACATTTTTAATTGCAGCAGACATTGATGATCATTCAACATATTATATTTTTTAAAGAAGTCTAATGAGGTTTTTTTTCTTTTTTATTTATGACCCACTATCTTCCTTTGTTAAAACTCTCTTGCTGCCTTTGGAGACTTCACAATTTGTTTGGAAATTGTTGTTTGGAAGCAACACAATCTGCTCCTACTTTCATGCCTTTTTAGATGTCTTTTTCATTTTTAGAGATTTTGATACAATTACATCATATCTTTAATACATAACTCAGTTCATAGGTTGCTTGCATGTACATGGGTATGTAGTTATTTTCTAGATAATGTGAACCTTGACTGAAAATATTGACTCCTTCTGCCCCAACTCCCATTAATTGCTAATAACTTCTCAACTCCACATGTTCCTCACCCATCCATACTGTAACCTGGAGTCAGGTATTAGGGGGTAAAAGCAGAAAGAGAGGAGAAGCAGGCCAAATGGGGAATCCTGCGTCTACGAATCCTCGTACTGAGCTCTTGAGGCCCTGGCTCCCCTCCACCTTCTCGTCCTCTTTCTGCACAGCTGTATCCCTTCCTGCCTCCAGCTTCCTAGTGCTGCGGCTGAAGGCTTGTGACTCCCAAGTACTGGGATTAAAGGTGTGAATAAGGTTATTAGCCTCCACCATCCTCCCTTCTTCCCCTCCCTTCTTCCTGCTGGTCCTTTTCACACAGTACCACAGCTACTTTTATGTCTCTGCAGATGTATGCATACTTCCATACACTTTTTAAAGATTTGTGATTAATTTTTTTCATATAACTATTCTAAGTAGTAAAAAAAAAGTGAGCTTTTAAATTCATCCAAGAAACTAGAAATGTGGCCTGGAGAAATATTTTACTTCAGTATAAAATTGCTGCTGTTGCCTGGTACTTTAAGAACTGCTTGAACGTATCTAAACACCTTGCAAGCAGGTTGACTCCATTTTCTCATCTCTACCTCACGCATTTACATGTCCCCAGCTCAGGAGGAACCACAAATACATATGTATTTTCTTATTTTTTCATTGTACTAACTTTTACTTGCAAATTTTATTGTTGAAGTTGTACTGTATTTTATTTATTCTCCAGGTTCTTTTGGTTTTTTTTTTTTTGTATTTTATTAGACTGTTATAAGTAGCTCTTTCAGAGATGTTTACTTTGTTGAAACATTAATTAGATCCATCTGATTTCTCCGAGTAGATTTTATTTCTCATTCTCAGAAGACTGAAGGTCTTCTGACTAGCATTGGAGAAATGATCGTTTCTAGTCTTATTACTCTGTGAAGCTAATGAGATCTTTTGCTTCCTTTTTAGGAATCCCTCATCTTGTTTGTCAATTTGTTAAACACGTCCATTTCTCCTACTATTATTATCTTTAAAATATATGTATTCTTGAAGTCTCAGTATTAGCTGAGAAACTATTGGCAACTGATGGTGATGGTAGCTTAGGGTGAAGAAATGTTCTTCAAGGATGAGAGGGACTATTTGATACCCATACTCCAAGAGATGCTCCAACACCATGCACACACAGGCAACACTTTGTCAAAACTTTAATTACATCCATCTGATTTCTCCAAGTAGAATCACTGTGCGTCCAGTGTCACTTGTGTTGGTTAAGAATGCAAAGCTAGATATGCAGTGATTACTTTTTCAACTTCCTTCTATTTTATTTTCCTTATTTGAAACATGAATATGGTACTATTTAGTTGAGGATCTTATACCCAAAAAGACTGATAGATGAGCCACTAAGATGTTGAAATTAGACACTGACCAAAAGTTAATTGGGGGTTTTCTTCATCCCATTATTGTATTAAATTTAAAAAAAAAAATGGGATGCAGGTGTCATCATCCCAGAGTGTAGACGAGGACACTTGAGCTCAGAAAGGTGAAGCATGTCTTTCTCCAAGTCCTGTGTGCAGCAAATGGTGCAGTCTCATTTTGCAGGGAAGGTTGCAGGACCTTATGCTTGTTCATTTGCTTTTTCTCCAGTTCGGATCTTGTTACCATGTAAGCATTCCCTTTGATCTAGCAGCCTTTTCCTGTTGGAATCCCCTGAGTTTACATCTCTTTGGTGTTTCAGGCCACTGGATTTAATTAAAGAGAACTGGGTTTCTCTTTGTTGGAAAACCTTCAGGAAAGGGACCTAATTTTAATGATTTGGAAAATGGAGAATTAAATGAATCTGAGCCTGTAGCTGAAATCATTAGCACAAAGTTCAGGTGGTAGTTAGGACCATCGATACAGAAGAATAAATGTTCCATAGTAGAGCAAACTTATTGCAAAAAGAAAAGATCCTTTCTTCTATTTATGTAAATGGAAAGCTCTGGGTTTAATTTAAAAAAAAAGTACCAAGATAGTTATATTTCTTAATAATGTAGAAGCAACGGTGACTCAGCTTTCTTTAAATGATTTTCAGGCGTTCTGATTTTTTTTTTTTACTTGCATTTTCTTTTTGTGACAATCGCTTGTCCTGGGAACATCCACATATGTACTAATAGGCACATGGTCATTCTCATTGCTATTCTAATGAGATATCAGGTCTTTATCTGTATTGATTTCGCCTTAAGGAGTTATGGACATTGTTGGAGGGTGAAGCATTTTCGCTCTTTCTATAAAGAAGAAAGTATAAGGTTACTCACGAACCTCTGCAAAGCTTCAGTATCACATGCTCATTTAGTCTGCAGGATTTCTAGAACACAGGGTGTTGCATGCCTTGACAAAGTTTAAATAACTACTTAGAAAGTAGTTGGGATGGCAGACTTCTAGTCTAACACCCATCTGAATAATGTAAAATAGCAAAAGTTTAGCAAACATGGCTGTTTTACATTTAAAAAGATGAACCCCAGTACTAAGTAGAACTCTGAAGAAATGCACCCGATAGCCCTGGGGCTGTGCAATAGATCACCTAAGAACCTTTCACAGAGAGAGTATCTTACTGACACGTGACAAAATATTAATCTTCCATTAATTCAGAATTCAGTAAAATTTAAATATCATGTCATAAATATAGCACAGTTTATGATCAAACATTTTTGGTTTTGAAGTAAGACTGAGCTTTTGCACAGTAAGTGACAACTGCCCCATTGAGCTAGGATTAACCAGATGATGGTTGAACACGTCTTACTCATGGAACACAAGGACTTACAGATAACACAGTAGTTACACACATGAAATTGGATAGATTCAACTGTTGTTGATGCTTGGTTCTGGCTGAAATGTGCTGTATATGACTAAAGCAGGATTCTCAAAAACACACACTTAAAAGAGAAATCACAAAGTGTTCGATTTCAGAGAAAGTTAGACCTCAGTTCTTAGGACCTCTTCACCTGACAGCAGCAGAAACTGGGGCATAGGAACAAAATTAGCTTACCCTAAGCCAGCAAGCTGAGGAGAGAAAGGACTGTAATTCAAGTTCATCTTCTGACGCTAACCATGTGGGAATATTTAGGGAAGTTTTAATTTATTATTTTGTGCATGAAAATAAACACATGTAAGCAGCAAACTGTCTTGGATTCAAGCATTAATTTAGAAAAACTTTCTTCCGTGTATCCACTAACATCCCAGATGTCTCTGTGTGTTTTTCCATGTATCTATTCCCATCACGACCATTTTCTTTATGATCAAAAGAACAGACAAATAAAAGCATATGCACAATGTAGACACACAGCTTAGCCAATGACACTCTTCATGACTTCTTACAGATACTGAAAATTTTAGGCATCATTTTCATCAAAAGCAGAGCAATGAAGCTGAGTTACCTTCTTAACATACCCAAGCAAAACGCCAGGCGCAGTCTTACAGTACAGCGATTACACAGGAGGTACTGTACACTCAGCAAGGTCTCCTGCAAAAGCAAAAGGCAAAAAGCTTTGTTTTGGACTCTCCTGAATAAAACAAGCATTTTCCCCATGTTAATTATACTCGATTTTGCTTTACAGATTAGAAACACCTTTGGTATCCATCAACATGATTAAACATGTTTAAAAAAATAAACCTTAGATTCTATTATTTCAATTGTAAGAATTCTAATCTGGACTGAGTCTGATATATCTATATATCCAAATTCTGATTTCCACAATCAGAATTTCCAACAGGCCTATGTGTACTTCATTACACGCACACACACACACACACACACACACACACACACACACACACATGCATGCACGCACACTCCACTTAGACCTTGACTTATAGCAGAGGAAGCCTCAGCCCCTGCATCATCTCCCACCCAATTACTTGCTAAAATGAAATCATAATAGGTTAGCTAATAAGCTTTCAAAGCAAGCTTTATCATAATCCCATCTACGCTTTGCTGTTATTTAACCATTTATCATAGTTAAACAACGATTTGCAAGGGAAAAGTAATAAAAATGCAAAGAAAGAGAAAACCTGGTGAGCTGGTAGCAAACAATTCTGTATAAGACATACTTATAAAACTAACCCAAAGATTCTTCTTTCAGATATACTGTCCTCTTGTATTTTTACAATTTTTAAAGATCTGCTAACTTTGCTTCTGCAGACTCCAGTTAAGAATGTGATGGCAGAGAGTCAGACTACTGGAGTGGTTTTTAGAACATCAGTTGCCCAGCGAAAACCAAATGTAATTTCTTCCTGAAGAAAACATTCCTCATTAACTTTTAAAACAAACAACATCTTTAAAAAATTGCTCATTCTTCTGTTGTTCGTATGTGTTCACACTACAGAGTTCCATAAAGTTTATCTCCTGCAACAGGGTGCTGAGAGAGCTATTTCGCTTATACTTGAGGCTTCCTCCCCCTCTTCAAATATTTATACTCGCAATAAACAAACACAGATGTGGATTTTGTTTGTTTCTTTTTTCTTTTCTTTCTTTTTTTTTTGTATGCTAACTAAAAGCCTTGCCCTGTGAAAACGGCATATGGTAAGGATTTTCGGTATGGTTTGATTTGGAATATTCTAGAAATGATGCAATTGTTTAATGAATCCTACATAACAAGTATAAAAATTTTGGGGTTGTCTAAATAATAAAGTTTTTACAAGTCCTCTAAACCTTGCTACAATTAGATAAGTTATTGTATTTAGATAGATCTGGCAGAGTTAGCTAAAACCTTGAAAATATCTGGCCCGCCTCAAGAACATTAATCAAATACAACCTACTGGATATGAATCTTGAACAGATGCTTCTGCTTTTGCTGGAATGTCGGTTAATGCATCGGTGGGGATGTGTGAGTAGCGAGGTCATCGTTTATTTTAATACTGTGGAGGGCTTACTGTCTCTATGGCTAAACAGCTCTGTCAGTTACAGGCTTTGGAGTACTACTCGGAGTGAAAATGATTTCCAGTCATGACACTGCTTCCACAAGTAGACAGCGAAGTCACGAGTACAGTCACATTCATTTTATTTTATTTTATTTATCTTATTTTATATACCAACCAGTTTCCCCTCCCTTCTCTCCTCCCATTCCCTCCCCCCAACCTACCTTCCCCATCCCCATCCACTCCTCTTCTATCTCCATTCAGATGGGGTAAGGTCTCCCTTGGGAATCAAGTTGAGGCAAAGCCAAGCTCCTTCCCCCGTGCATCAAGGCTGGGAAAGGCATCCCACCATAGGGAATAGGTTCCAAAGAGCCAGCTCGTGCATCAGAGATGGGTCCTGGTCCCACTGCTAGGGGCCCCACAAAAGGCCAAGCTACATGTGTGATTTTATAGATATATTTTTATTTTTGTGTAACATGCTCTCTCTCTCTCTCTCTCTCTCTCTCTCTCTCTCTCTCTCTCTCTCTCTCTCTCTCTTTCTCGTGTGTGTGCCACTATATCTGTGTCTAAGGAGTCCAGAAGAAGGTATTGGATCCTCTCTAGCTGGGGTTATGGAGTTAAGGTGTTGTGAGTCACAGTGTGAAGAACTGAAAACCAAATTCTGGTGCTCTGGGGTAGTAGCAAGCACCCTCAACCATTGACCATGGCTCCAGCCCAAGATGTGTGACTTTAGAAGTGTTAACTAAGTTCCCTGGGTTTCACTTCATTACACAATGAAAATTCTCTCTTCATAAACATTAGAATACTTAGAAATAGTATACACCTAATACATAGTATATTCTGTTTAATAGATGCAATACAAACTGGAGAATCTGTCTTTATATTTCTTCGTGGAGAATTTCCATATTTGATTTGTACAAGATTTATGAAGGAAGCCACTCTTGAGTTTCCAGACTGTTTTAACATTAATATTTCACTCTGTTCTAAGAAAAGGAATACTGCTTTTTGTCTGATTTTGCTTTTATGCCTATCTGAAAAGCCTGTGATTTGAGAGAAAGCAGAAAATTGTGCCTGAAATCAGAAACAAAGGGGGAAAATGAGAAAAATATGCAGATGAAATCAAAGCACATTAAAATAATTCTTATTAAGAGTCAATATATGTGACTCTGTGTAATCCATGATGCACAAAATGTCTGAGAATTAATAAAATATTTAATTCTGACATTTACAGGAAAGACACTGATAGATAACAGAAATAGAAGACAAAATGACTTTCCTAAGTAATTTCAAACAAAAGATTTAATTAGATACTTGTTTATGAATGTCAGTTTTCTTAATCATCAACCCGTTCCCGTTTCATATCATGTTTATCGGTGCTTTTCAAGTTGTTGAAAATGAGACGCAAATATGAATGAAGTGTTGCCATTAGGATGGGTCTAAAAGGATGAATTCAATGTTGACAGAGATATTCATATATTGTTATCAGAATATAAAGTGCATATTCTCTTTACAATTTTTAAGTATGTTTTGTTTATTCTTTGGTAATCTTGATCCAATTCACTCCAACTCCTCCAAACACGTCTATGAAACATGTCCCCTCCTCACCCTCATGTCCTTCTCACGCCTCACTGAGTGCACTCAGTGCTGTATGCTAGAATATTGACTCATCTTGGTGACTTGATCTTGTACAGATCTTGTGTAGGTGTCCATGGCTACAGTGAGTTCATGAGTGCATCAGCCATGTCATTTCTAGAGGACAGAATTTCACATCAGTCTTCCGCAAACTCTGATCTTGCATTCTGTCTTAGTTATTTTTCTACTGCTGTGATAAGACACCACGACCAAGATAACATAGACCAGAAAGCGTTTCTTTGGGCCTCATGGAAGCAGGCAGGCAGGGAAGGCTCTGGAATGACAGCTGAAAACTCACATCTTGAACCAATGATAAGAGAGAAAGAGAGTGAGACTGGGAATGGCTCGAGTATTTTTTAGCTCATGATCTACCCTCAGCAGCTCCTCAAACAAGACTACACCTCCTAATCCTTCTCAGTCAACTGGGGACAAAGTATTCAAATATATGAACCTATGGCAGTCATTCTCATTCAAACCACTATATTCCATATATATTAAAAGAAGATTTCTTAAGGTGGAGTACAGGCTGTAGTCTGAAAAAAAAAATCCAATAATGGATGTCTTCTGGCAGAAAAGCCAATGACCTGGTAGTTGTTCATTCCACAAGGCTGGATATCGTAGCAGTTCCCATCTGATGCGGGAGTCCCAAGGAAGTTCTAGAGAGTTGTTAATCTTCAGTCTAAATTGGAATCCCAAAGAAGCAAGTTCTAGCACTAGCAAAGGTATGCCTCAGAGACAGGATACATGAATTTGCCAGCAAAAGTGAGGACAAGCAGGCAAGAAAGCAAAAGCTTCCTTCTTCAATGTCCTTTTATGCAGGTTGTCACCTGAAGGTGACAGATTTAGAGTGGGTCTTCTCATCTCAAATGATCCCATCAAGAAAATTCATCATAAGCTTACCCAGATGCTTGGGTTTTAGTTGATGACATATGTAGCCAAGTTGAAAAGCCAAGCTCAGCCAGCACACATTCTCTCTTTCCTTCTTTTGAATTGTTCCTTGAGCCTGATGCCAGGGTTGTTACAGATGTCCCATTTAGAACTGAAAACTCACAGGCATTATTTTCTCAACACTGTGGCCAATTGTGAATCATTGTATTAAGAGTTTCCCACTGCACAAAGAGGTTTCTCTGAGAAAGAAATTGAGAATACCACTAATCTACGAATACAAACATAAATGCTTACAATGAAGCTTGACTGCAGTTAGTTTAGCATTACAGACTCACTTCCTAGGGCCTAAGATACCCTGAGTCATGGACTTTTGACCAGATTAATTATACTGGACATGGGTTCCCCATTGTGGTGCAGGCCTCAAATACAATTAGAATGCATTTGGTTCTACTATTGTACCAGTGGGTACATGATGCCTGACAAGTCAGTACTGCAATGTTCAGGGTTCACAATCAGGTAATAGCACTGATGGCTTTTCTCCCTCAATGGCACATACTACCTAAACACCAACGAATACACATGGAAATGTCTCTAATTTAGACCACATCTTGAAACAACAGCAACAAAAAACATCTTAACAAATTCAGAAAGACTGAAATAACTTCAGATATTCTATCTAACTGTAATCCAACAAAACTTCACATAAATGACAAACAAATCTCTAGTAAGTACAAATTCATGGAGATATAACAGTCATTACTAAATGATGGATGAGTCAAAGAATAAATTAAAAAAGAAATAAAAATTTCCTGGAACTAAATAAAAATTAGAACATTACAAAATCTCTGGGACACATTAAAAGCAGTTCAATGAAGTAAGTTTACAGTTTTAATGGCGTACATTTAAAAAAATTAGAAAGAATTCAAATAAATCACTTAATGATATCATTTTAAAAACATGGGAAAACAAGAACAAACCAAACCCAACCCAGATGGCAAAATATAATAAAAATTTACGGCAAAATTAATGAATAGAAATAAAACAAGAATATAACAAGAATCAATGAATCTAAGAACTGAATCTTTGAGAAGATTAACAAGAGTAACAGACCCTTGGCCTAACTAACCAAAAGAAAGAGTGGACCTAAAATAACAGAAGAAGAAATGAACAGGGTAATATTACTACAGACAGTGAAGACGTTCAGAATATTATAAGGGGATATCTTTAAAAACCTGTACTCTATTACATTGGAAAGCCTTAAAAATGTGACAAATTTCTAGATTTAGCCAAATCACCAAGAAGAAAGAAAGAAAAATGAACAACCCAACAAAGAAAATTGAAATAGTAATAAAATGTCCTCCAGGAACAACAACAAAAAAAAAGTTCAGGCCCAGTGGAGTCTCAAGAGCATTCCACCTGATTTTTTGAAGAAAATCTAAGCCAATCCTTCTTAAACTAATAATAAAAAGAAAAGAAACAGAAGGAACACAGCTCCCAAACTCCTTCCACGAAGCCAGTATCCCTCTAGCACCCTAACCAGGGACAGAAACAACAAAAAGAAAACTACAGGACAATATATACAACAAACTTAGGTTTTTAAATTCTCAATAAAAGACTTTCAAACTAAATACAAACATACATCATAAAGATTATCCACCATGGCCCAGTTGGTTTCATTCCAGAAATGAAGGGATGATTCAATATACACAAGTTAATACATGTAATAAGTCACATAAATGAACTTAAAGACAAAAGTCACATCATTATCATCTTAGCTAGGGTTACTAATGCTGTGATGAGACACCAGGACCAAAAGCAACTTGAGGAGGAAAGGCTTATTTGCTTTATACTTCCACATCACTATTCATCGCTGAGGAGAGTCAGGACAGGAACTCAAGCAGGGCAGGAACCTTGAGGCAGGAACTGATTCAGAGACCATTAGGAGTGCTTGCTCTATGTGGCTTAGTCAGCCTGCTTTCTTAAAGAGCCCAGGACCACCAGCTCAGGTGTGTCCTCATCCAGAATGGGCCAAGCCTTCTGATCACTAATTTAGAAAATGCCCTACAGGCTTGTCTGTTTACAGCCCGGTCTTCTGGAGCTATTCTCTCAATTGAGATTCCCCCCTCTCAGATGAGTAAATATACAGAGAAAGACATCCGGTGCAAACTCATTCACAGTAGCCTTAAGGAAAATGAAGCATCTAATAATAAACCCAGGAAGGTAAAAGACATCTAAAATAAAAACTTTAAATCTCTGAATAAAGAAATAGAGAAAAAGACTAACATGGAAAAATACATGTTGTTCATGGTTTGGTAGAATTAATATTGTGAAAATGATCATTCTTCCAAAAGACATTTACAGATTCAATGCAATCTCAACCAAAATCACCATCTTCCTCTTCACAAAATATAAGACAAATGATCCTAAAATTGATATGTAACCAAAATGATCTTAAGCAAAAAGATATATTCTAGAGCCATAGTAATAAAAACAAGATAGTACTGGCATAAAAATAGAATTGAATATTAGTGGAACAAAATTGAAGACCCAAGAGTAAGTATGCATAACTACAGCCATCCAGTATTTGACAAAAGTGATGAACACATACACTGGAGAAAAGGGAACATCTTCAGTAAGTAGTGCTGGGGAAACTGTTATGTCCTCTTAGAAAAATGAAATTAGACCACTTTTATCACCCTTCAGATAAAAAGAAAAAGATGTTCTAGAAATGAATCTAAGAAGGAAGCAGCTGTCATTCTTCTAATATCTGACAAAATAATACAAAATCAAAAGCTGTGAGAAAATATGAAGACAATCATTTCACGAAAATTATGGCAACAATCCATTAAAAGGACATCATGATTCTAAATATATGTTTAAACCCAACTGCTATAAATTTCATTAAACATACTAGTAGATATAAAGTCACATAACTAACAAAATAGTAGTGGGTGCCTTCAACACCATAATCTTGTGAATTGACCAGTCTTAGAAAAAATAAACAGAAAAATATGGGAATTAAATTACATCATACATCAAATGGACTTAATACACCTCTGCAGAATCTTCCATCCAAATGCTTATAGAAAACACATTCATCTCAGCAACAGATAAAATTTCATCCCAAGAAAATCATCTTGTAAGACATAAAGCAAGTCTAAACAAACACATAAAAATTGAAATGATTTCCTATATCATGCTACAATGAATACATATTAAACAATAATAATACATATTAATAGCAAGAGAAAATATTAGAGCACGGACAACTTTCTGAAAATTAAACAACATATTATTGAATACCAATGGGCCTTCGAAATATCAAAAAGGAAATTTTAATTCTTATAATGAAATCAAAATAAATACACAACATACCAGACTCATGGAATACAATGAGTGAAAACTTTTTGGTTTTTTTTATTTTATTGAGTTATATTTCTGATGTGCTCCTGTCACTTTCTCCTTCCTCCCCTTCTACTCTCTCCCATGACCCCCACACTTCCAATTTACTCAGGAGATCTTGTCTTTTTCTGATTTCCATGTAGATTAGATCCATGTATCTCTCTCTTAGGGTAATCTTTGTTGTCTAGGTTCTCTGGGGTAGTGAAATGTAGGCTGGTTTTTCTTTTTTTTTTTTATGGTACTAAGGGATTTTATTTTATTTTTTTTGTAATTTTATTAAATTATAAAAGTTTCCATTTCCGCCCCTCCTCCCACCACCCTGCCACTCCCCCCACTCCCCCTCCTCCTCCCTCTCCCTAAGAGCAGTCAGGGTTTCCTGCCCAGTGGGAAGTTCAAGTTCTTCCCGCCTCCCTCCAGGTCCAGGAAGGTGAGTGTCCAGACAGACTGGATCCGCAAAATCCAGTATATGCAGAGGAAACAAGTCCCAGTGTCATTGTCAATGGCTTTTCAGAAAGACTCCGGGCCAGCCACATTCAGAGAATCCGGCCACATTCAGAGAATCTGGTTGAATCGCGTCCTCATTCAGTCCCAGTCCAACTGGCCTTGGTAAACTCTCATTAGATCAGTCCCCTTGTATCAGTGGGTGATCGCATCCCTCGCAGTCCTTATTTCCTTTTTCATTTTCTTCCTCCTTCTGCTCCTCATTTGGACCTTGGGGGGCTCAGTCCGGTGCTCCAATGTGGGTCTCCGTCTGTATCGCCATCCATCGTGGGATGAAGGTTCCCTCTGATCT